>NW_024080710.1:3680393-3748064 GCF_003009895.1 Hyaena hyaena | reverse complement strand
AAAAAAAAATAAGCATATACCTACATCTAGAATAGTGTGTTAAAGGTGATAAGCATTTGATGGAAAAATCAGGGAAAAGGAAATAGGGATTGGGGAGTGGGCTTTAATTTAAAATAGAAGGTTAGGGTAGCTTTCCCTGAGAAGGTGACATTTGAGCAAATACTCAGGAAAGATAGGAAAAGAAGCAATGTGAGGGTCTTGAAGAAAGCCCTCCAGGCACCAGGAGCTGGGAGTGCAAAGGCCCCGAGGCCAGACCATGCCTGGGTGCTTGAGGAGCAAAGAGAAGGCTAGTGTGGCTGGCTTGAAAAGCATACAGGGAAAAAAGGCAACACGGGCCCAGATCCTGAGGGCCTCATGAGCTTGAACTCCAAGGGAAATGGAGCGAGCCTTGGCAGGTTATAAGCAGAAGAATGATGCAAACTGCTTTTGGGTTTTTTGTTTGTTCTTGGAGTTTTTTGCCTTATTTTTATTTAAGTAACATTCCTGAATATTAGTATGTAATAGCTGGAAGAAGAATTAGAGCTTAAAACTAATTTTCTCCTAGAATGTACGGACATTCAATATTGCTGATTAGGAGTTTGACATCAATCCCATTCTTGATCTGTTTTGAGGATGACTTTTTGTTTTTATTGACATACAGTTGACATACGTTATAATATTTTCTGGTATACCACACATAGATTCAATAACTCTATACACTGTGCAGTGCCCACCACAAACTATAGTCAGTCACCATCTGCACCATACAAAGTTATTACAATATTATTCACTATATCCCCTATGCCATACTTTTCATCCCATGACTCATTTATTCTATAACTGCAAGTTTGTACCTCTTGATCCCCTTTACGTATTTCACCCATCCCCCCCTTCCCTCTGGCAACCGCCTCTTTGTTCTTTGTAGTTATGATTCTGTTTCTGTATCTGCTTTTGTTTTCAAAGGCTCTCGATGACCAACTCGGCTGAGAAGAAAAGCTCAAAGACCAGACAGACATATCAGCCTCACCAAAACTCAACAAAGACCAGGGAGGAATTAAAACAATAGGGCCAAGCCTCAGAGAAGTTAAGTAGCTGACCCCAGATCACTCAGCCAGAATCACAGGGCCAGGAATCCAATCTGGGTCTCCAGCTTGTTGTCTCCAGGGCACTGCAAAGGCTCTACCTACCACCACGTGGCTGGCCCAGCCCTGCACACCCCTGGAGACAGCCCCTGAACTGCGCAGGTGTGAAGGCAGTACCTGAACTGGCTGAGTTCTGCAGTCCCTTCCAGGCCTGCTGTGGGTGAGCCCAGGGGGTGTAGAGTGGGAGTGCATGGTTCTTTCTCCCTCCACCACTCGTTCAGCCTCCACCAAGTCCCGGGGGACCTCCGACTGCCCCCATCAATCCCCTCAATCCCAAGAATAAAGCATCCTGGGGCGCCTGGGTGGCTCAGTCAGTTAAGCAGCCGACTTCAGCTCAGGTCATGATCTCACAGTGCATGGGCTCAAGCCCCGCATCGGGCTCTGTGCTGACAGCTAGCTCAGAGCCTGGAGCCTGCTTCAGAGTCTGTGTCTCCCTCTCTCTCTGACCCTCCCACGCTCACACTCTGTGTGTCTCTCTCTTTAAAAAAAAATAAAAATAAAAATAAAGCATCCAACCTGTCCAGAGGCACGAATGTGAACTGTGACTCTGGGCAAGGAGCCTCCATTTACCCGTCTATAAAACGGCCATGGTAACGGCCCCGTCTGAGGATTCTTGAGACAACCTGGGAGGTGGGAAATCTTGGGGCCTGCAGAATTGCTGATGAGGACAGTGGCTGTGGCAAAGACGCCGATGGTTTCCAGGAGCACTTGCTAGGCCTGGTGCCCAGGATGCTATAGGTGCTGCCCTCCCCTCCTCCGCCCCCGGACTCTATCAAATTCCCTCCCAGGGTCAGATCTTAAAGCATCAACTGCAGTGAGAAGCAGCTGTACCGGGAGCCCCCTCACTCCCTCAGCGACAGAAGCAGTAGTAATCAAGCGATAAAAATGCAATTACATGTATAAACCACACCCCTCACAGTCACCATCCCTACCCACCCCCCCAGGCACAGGGCAGCCCAGGGCTGTCCCTGGCACCTGGGCCCCATGACCCATGAGGCGATACATCTAGCAGAGGCGGGAGAAACAGAGTGGGCAGCATGATAAAACCCAATGTATAGATTAGTGTAAAGCAAGTTTATAAGCACAAACTTTCAGACCAGCCCTGCTGGGAATGAAATTCCATTTCATTTGGCTCTGGCTCTGAGATGAATCACTACACAAATGAGAATGGCAGAGTCTCCAGGAAAAGCTCTTCTTTCTCCACACGAATGAAGGGCGATACCCAGGCCACCTCCTGGGAGAGTGCTGTTGATTGCTGAACATGGGCTGGGGGTGGGGGGAGGGATGGTGGTTCTGGGGGTAGAAGGGGGCAGAGTGGGCATTTTAAAACACACACTGACAACGTGGATGAACCTTGAAAACATGGTAAGTGAATAAGGTAGTCACAAAAAGACAAATACTATATGATTCCACTTATATGAGGCACCCCGGGTAGTCCCAATCAGAGATGGAAAGTAGAGTGGTGGCTACCATGGGCTGCGGCAAGAGGGAATGGGAAGGTGTTTAGTGGGTGCGAAAATGATGAGGATCCCCTTAGGATTCTATCTTAGGAAAACACCAATCTTCTTGGACTCATATGGTAGGGTCACATCACTATAAACCCATTTTTTAAGTTTATTTACTTATTTTTGAGAGTGAGAGAGAGCAAGTAGTGGAGCAGCAGGGAGAGAAGGAGAGAGAGAATCCAGGAAGGCTCCATGCTCAGCACAGAGCCCAATGCAGGGCTCAATCTCACGAACCATGACATCATGACGTGAGCCAAAACCAAGAGTCACACGCTTAACCAGCTGAGCTACTCAGATGCCCCTCAATAAAGCCATTTTAAGTTGAAAATATCATAAGTTGAAAATGCATTTAATACACCTAACCTACTGAACATCATAGCTTAGCCTAACCCATCTTAAATGTGCTCAGAATGCTCACATTAGCCTACAGTTGGGCAAAGTCATCTAACACAAAGCCTATTTTGTAATAAGCTGTGTATCTTACAATCTACTGAATGTGCACTGAAAATGAGGTACAGAATGGTTCCAAGTGGTTTGAAGTGGTTAGAATGGTTCAGTCATTTCCTTTGTAACCATGTGGCTGACTGGAAGCTGCAGCTCGCTGCCGCTGCCCGGTGTCACAAGAGAGGATCATACTACATGCCACCAGCCCAAGTAAAAATCAAAATTCAAAATTCAAAGTGCACCTTCTACTAATGCTTATTGCTTTTGCACCATCATAAAACTTGAAAATTCGTTAAGCCGGACCACCACTAGTCAGGGACTGTGTGTAGTCCCAAATGTGGACCAAGTTGCAGCTACAAGATGTTCACTGCCACATTTTTTAATTATAGTAAAATGTTGGGAAGTAAAGAGAAGTGGTTGAGCCAATTAAGGTATAACCACTAAAAGAAATATTACGCAGTCATTGAAATAGTGATTACTTTAAGTGACCTGGGAAATGATTACCCTATCACAGTGATTATATGGAAGGAATTGTATGCAACATCATGAGGCCCTTCTAGTACAAGGTCATTCATAAAAAAAGAACACAGATTGGATCAAAACAGTGGCCTAAGGACATGTTCTACCTCTCGTTCCCAACACAAATGCCTTAAAATGGCATTAGAGGTAAATAATTTTTTAAAAAGCTGTACCAGTGATAGGAAACAAGAATGGAGCTCTTAAGAGGGCAGAAATCATGATGAATTTCTGAAAGGATGAAGGCTGATCGATTCCTACTGGGAATGGCACCAAAGCCCAAAGACACCCAAGGGATAGCTGCCATGAGGTGGCATCTGTGAGCCAGGAAGCTGAGGATATGGTGGCACAAAGGAAAGCCCTGATCAAATTTGAGAGAGGGGAAATTGGGTGATGGGTACTGAGGAGGGCACTTGTTGGGATGAGCACTGGGTGTTATATGGAAACCAATTTGACAATAAACTATCTTAAAAAAAATTTTTTTTGAGAGTGGTAATGGTAGGCTCTTGGGAATGGCAGCGAACTACAAAAGTGACTGCCCACAGGAGCAAGAAGTAGGAGGTACTTGATTTCCAGGGGGCAGGCAGCTCTATGATGGCACCCACACCCAGGAGGAAAGTGGAATCCTCACACTCCAAACATGAGAATCTGGTACCACCGATGCAGCAACCCAGGGACCCAATCCAGCCCCCCATTGTTGTGGCTGGGTTCAGCCTCACAGACAGTCCAACAGGGCTTCAAACCCAAAGAGAAGAATACAACCCAGAATCAGCCACCAATATTTAAGAAAAGCTACACATTGAAAGAGGTGAACCAAATCCATCAACTGCCAGAACTAACACCTGAGGATACAGAGGTATTAGAACAGACAGAATGACACTTTAGGACAGGGAAACTCATAGTGATGGGAGAGGTATTGCATCCTTAAAGAAGGAAGAAGAATAAACTTGATCTGGGAACCAAACACTTCATTGTCAAAGTATAAAAACAGGCTGAATAGAAGCACAGAGCATCTGAAGATCAAATTCTTGACCTGGGGACTGAGACAGGAATTCTCCCAGATGGTGGTACAAAACTCAGCAACAGAAAGGATGGAAAGGAAGGGGAGGGGAGAGAAAGGGAGGGGAGGAAAAGAAAGGAATGGAATGGGAAGGGAAGGGAAGGAAACGGGGTGGGGGGGGGCGGTGTGGTATAAGCCCTGACTACTACCTGAAAGGAATTCTCAGGAGAGATCTGAGATAATATAAGAAATTAGTAAATAAATAAATAACTGCAGAAGGACACAATCCTCAGACTGCAAGAACGCACCACACGCAAAGTCAGATCCTGTAAAAAAATTATTATTTAGGCACAAAGTGGTGAAATTTCAGACTCAAGGGAAAAAGGAAAAGTGCCAAATTCTTCCAAGGAAGAAACAACACAGATTGCACTGCCTACAGTGGAACAGAAGTTAGTGACTGGCATCAACTTCTTGAGAACCGGGCGGCAGGGTGCACACTGTACCCCTTCTTCGCTGCGGGGGGGGGGGGGGCCCCCCCCCCCTGCTTCAGTTTCCCTGTCTGGTGTGCAGGGAACGGTCCATATAACAGTCTCACATAGTTGATGTCAGAGGTAGATGGGTGAACATGGAAACCCCTGACACGGAGCGCTGACTAAGACTTAGCTCTCACTGTGTATGTGAACATCAAATATACACAAACCAACAAAACAGTAGTATCTCAAAAGATGTGCTCGGGTCGGGGGGGTGGGGGGTGGTGAAAATGGCATAAACTTTGACTACTCAGCCTTTGGAAAGAAAACAGGAATTTTCAGACATGTGAGAAAGCTCATCGCCCACAAACCCTCTTGGAAAGAATAACCAAATGATATGTTCTGGCAACTACAAAAAGTGAATGCAGACAGAGAATAGATAACTGGTTGGCAGCGGCAGTGGGGGAGAGCAACAGAGAATGACTGCTAACGGGGAGGGGGTTCTTGTGGGGGTGATGAAAACGTTCTGGATTCCGCAGTGGTGACGGTTTTATAACATTGCAAATGTACTGTAAATGACTGCACTGTACACCTTAAAATAGTTAAAATCATGATTTACGTTATATGAATTTTGCCTCAACAACAACAAAAAAAATGAATCTGAGGGCAGAATGTGGAATACAAGAGCAGCAGTGAAAAAATTGTTTTTAATTTACTGTTAAAACGATTTACTGGCTATTATTAAAATTTGAAACAAAGATCTCAGTTGGGTCTCATTTTTTAAGTGGTGATAAGATTCAAGTGTGGAAGCGTTAAGGCGTATTAAGTTCTTGATTTGTTCAGGAAGACAATGGAAACACTGATTACGTGGTGAGAGACAAATGGGAGCCTAAATAGATCTTTAAAATATACGTCATCACAAGAAAACAAAAATATAATGTATTACTTGAACCCTTAGCAGATGGCTCTCCACTGAGAGGGAAGGGGACATTCGGGGTTGTCCCAGTGACGGGCAGGGGTCTACTATAATTCAGTGCCAAGAGCCAAGAACATTAAAGGTTCTCCAAGAAAGCAGAAGTGTCACATCCCGAAGGGCAGTCTTGTGATAGCAGTGCTCCTATTGAGAACATTGCTTTAAGGAACAAAAAACTGGGATGAGGAAAACTCAATCAACCCAACAAAAGGCAAGAGAGGGGGAAACTGCCCGAGAAAGCATAGTAAATGAGAAACACAAAGTAAGATAGCAAGAAAAAGTCCACGTGTGTCAGTAATCTCATCCAATGTAAATAGGGTACCTTCGCCCAAAACCTCAATAAACGAATCAGATTTTTTAAATTATTTTTACAAAAGATACAAAGATAAACACCTAGCAAGGTTTAAAATAATAGGTTGAGAAAGACAATATCAAGCAAAAGATAAGCCAGAAAACGAAGGTGTTTATCAGACAAAATGGAATTCAAGGTAGAAAGCACTCAAAGGAATAGCCAGGGAAATTTCATATTGATAAAAGATTTAAAAGAGCCACACCAAAAAACTGGAACAGCTGTGGCATTTTATGAACTTTACAACACAACTGCAAAATAAATAAAGCCTAACTAACAATAATTAAAGAGGATTCTGACAAACCCACGATCATAACGGTGACTTTATATTTTCATTTCTGATTCAGTAGGCAAAAAAACAACAATATGGAAGATTTGCATATCTCACCTATAAGTTTTTCTAATAATATGTATTTATTAAGTATTTAAATTATGTTCCAGCTTCTGTTTCAGAGTTTTGTATATATTAAGTAACTTAATCTTTCCACAATGCCACAAAGTAGGCACTCCACGATGCCCATTTTATTCAGGATCAAACTAATGCCCAGACACCTGTCCACCATCAAGCAGCCAGTAGGAGGTGGGCTAAGAGCCAAGTCTGCCCTGATCTGCTCTCAACTCACACTTGTGGGCTCTCTCATAAGACCCAGCAGAGACAGCACAATCTCCTTCATGCACACCTAGCTCTCCAACAGTGGACATCTCAGTGAAATCCTAAAGAAAACGTTATTCAGAAATCCATCGTACATGGGCACCTGGGTGGCTCAATCGGTTAAGTGTCTCACTTCAGCTCAGGTCATGATCTCATGGTTCGTGGGTTCAAGCCCCACGTCGGGCTCTGTGCTGACAGCTAGCTCAGAGCCTGGAGCTTGCTTCAGATTCTGTATCTCCCTCTCTCTCTGACCCTCCCCTGCTCATGCTGTCTCTGTCTCTATCTCTGTTTCTCTCTTTCTCTCTCTCTCAATCTCAGAAATAAATAAAACATTAAAAATTTTTTTTAAAAAAAGAAATCCATTGTACATTAACTGAGTCCAATGCAATAAGATTGGAATTAACAACAAACTGCCCCCCTATTTACCTACTTAGAGAACTTAAAACATTCCTTTACACACACACATACACACACACACGCACGCACATACACACAATTCCAAAGTATTTAGAAATGAATTTGAATCAGGTCACCTGAGGTATTTGAACCAAAATAGTACTCTTAGTAAAACCCTTTGTAACCTTTAGTAAAGAAGGGATCAAAAACAACTACCCTAATCAAATAAAGGTCATCTCCTAGAAACCTACAGCCAGCCCCATACCTAACTATGAAACTTTAGAATGCTTTACCGCTATCAGTCCTAGACAATGTGATAACACCTGAAAAAGAAATAGGAATAAACGTGGAAAACTGATACAATATTGGCATGATTTGTAGAAAATATGAGCAGCTACCTATAAGCTCCAAGAGAAAAATAAACTGTTAGAACTCACATGAAAGTTCAACAAAACTCATGGATTTAAAAAAAAAAAAATCCATAGGCAAAAATCAATAGCTTTCGTGTATGCCAGCACTCCCAATTAGAAAATGCAATCCAAAAGAAAGTTCATTCATATTAGGAAAAAAAAAAAAATCTATAAAATCCCTGGGGATAAACCTAATAAGAAACGTGCAAGACCCACATGAAGAAAAACATAAAACTTTACTAAAATCATTAAAAAGACTCCAACTAAATGGAGAGAGACACAATGGCTGTGGATGGTATCAGTCTATCAAGATGACAGCTCTTGCTTTATTAACCTATATATTTAAAGCATCCAGAGACAGACACACCGTTTCATTTATAACCAGTGGGTGACAAGTAGATGATAATTGTTTATGAGAATCACATCCATTTTCTCAGCATTTATTTACTTAATCAATTGTCTGAAAGTTCTAAGAAGGGTAAAATGGTCTGAACCTTATGAAAAAACACTCTGAGAAATCAGAGAACATTAATGAAATCCTGAAAGACAATTCAAATACACCATGAGATGACAATTCAAACAGACCATGAGATGAAAATTAAAATCTAGGGCCACAATGACACCAAAGGGCATAAAAGAGAAGAATGATTGGTCACTGGAAGAGAAGTAATGGAGCACTACTGGCCCAAGCAAACAGTAGTAACAAGGCTCCAGTTAGAAGTGAGTGGAAAGCCCCACGGATGCACATAACATAAGAGGTACACCCCAAGACTGCAGGCATATCACAGGTTAAATTGAAGGCAAGGGTCAAGCACATGCCAGACTACCCAGCAGGCAAGTGGGGAACCCCAAAACAAGAAAAGATTTTTAAAATAATTTGGTTTCAGCATATCTGGGTGGCTCAGTCGGTTGAGCATCCAACTTTGGCTCAGGTCATGATCTCATGGCTCATGAGTTCAAGCCCCACATCAGGCTCTGTGCTGACAGCTCAGAGCCTGAAGCCTGCTTCGTATTCTGTTTCTCCCTCTCTCTCTGCTCCTCCCCTGCTCGCGCTCTGTCTCTATCTCTCAAAAATAAACATTTTAAAAAGTTAAATTAAAATTAAAAATAAAAACAATTTGATTTCAAAGTCATCCTGAAAAAAACTAAGACTTTTGTTGGACATCCTTGTGTTTCTGTTACACTTTGGGGCTGTTTTTATTCTCAATTAAATATGAAGGTAGGGCAGCCCAAAATCCCAGGGCTCAGAGATGCTATAGGTCTCACTCTAACTCTAGATATGTACTAGTTACCTCTACCTAGTTACCCTGCGTACTGCTGGAGACTATAGGCTTCAACAACAGCATCTTAAAGAATTTACACAAGCAACAAGAAAGTGCAGCAAATCCACATGAAAACAACAGCACCACATTATGTGGGCCCCAATCAACCCAGCAGCAGCAGCATTGAGTCCTGGGACAGTATGCACTGCTCTTTCATCATCGAGGGGCACCTGGGTGGCTCAGCTGGTTGAGTATCCGACTCTTGATCTCAGCTCAGGTCAAGATCTCACCATTTGTGAGATCGAGCCCTGCGTCAGGCTCTGCGCTGACAGTGTGGAGCCTGCTTGAGATTCCCTCTCTCTCTGCCCCTCCCCCCCCGGATAAATAAATAAACTTAAAAAAAATAAAATTAAGTAAATAAAAACAGAAAATAAAACTTTCATCACTGAGCTTATGAAGTGTTGTATCAGGGGACACTGCCTCTGTTAACTGTGTTTGCGATAAACTATGTGGATAAATAAATGTAAGTGGTAATATTTTTATTAACAATGAAGATCTACTAGAATGGCATAAGTCATGTACATAGTATAAAAAAGACTGAGGGGTGCCTGGGTGGCTCAGTCAGTTGGGCATCTAACTTCGGCTCAGGTTATGATCTTGCGGTTCGTGGGTTCGAGCCCTGCACCGGCTTCTGTACTGATAGCTCAGAGCCTGGAGCCTGTGTTGGATTCTGTGTCTCTCTCTCTGCCCCTCCCCTGCCCATGCTCTGTCTCTCTCTGTCTCAAAAATAAATAAACTATTAAAAAAATTCTTTTAAAGAGTCATAGCAATTAGGGAAATGTAAATTGAAATAACAATGAAGTACTGCCTGTCAGCTATCAGATTGGTAAAACTCAAAAGGCTGATAATATCAAGTGTTGGCAAGAATGCAGGAAGCTGGTGCTCATCTTACTTACACTGTCTAGTGGGAGCGCAAATTGACTCATTCAGCTTTCTAGAGCGCAATTTGGCAGATGCTATTGAAAAATTTAATTGTGCATGCCTTTCAGCCAACCAATTCCAATCTTGGAATCTACCTAGATGAATACTCATAGGCATGTGTAAGAATTTTAATCACAATACGGTTTGTAATCGTAAAATATCAGAAATACCCTAAATATTTCTTAATATGGAAACATGTTGTAAGATTTTTTAAGAAGTGATAGATTTACACGTGCCTGGGTGGCTCAGTGGGTTAAGCATCTGACTTTGGCTCAGGTCATGACCTCACAGTTCATGAGTTTGAGCCTCACGTCGGGCTGTGTGCTGACAGCTCAGAGCCTGGAGCCTGCTTTGGTGTCTCCTTCTCTCTCTGCCCCTCCCCCACTCACACTGTGTGTGTGTGTGTGTGTGTGTGTGTGTGTGTGTGTGTGTGTCTGTCTGTCTGTCTGTCTAAAACATTTTTAAAAAGTGATAGATTTATATGAAGTAACAATATGAGCTCACCAAGACATGTTGGTGAAAGAAAATAGCACGGTAGTGTATGATATGGGTAGTCAGCATTATTTATATATTCAAAAGCATCATTATTATTGCTGATTATTAGGTACTATTTATGTATACAAAGCAAAACTCTGTGCAGTTATCCCTGCTTTCCAAAAGTTCTCAAGATGCCACTTCAATTTTACCAAAGACCTACATTAGTACAGTAACAGCTTTTTTTTCATAAAAGTGCAAATCCTCTTTGGGTTTCTTTCAGTTAGCACAGCAGATACTAATGTAGGCCTTTCTTTCATAAAAAGCAAAGTGGTGTCATTTGAACTTTTGGAAAGCAAGGGATACTCTTTGCTTTATGCCATTTTGGCCACGAAAGGTTTCAGAGGAATGCTCTTATCTGTATTCCATTTTGTATGCACATTAATGTAAACACCAAGAAAAAGTTCTGGAAGGCTATACAGCAAACTGATTTCAGTTTTCCCTCTGTGGAAGGAAATGGGACTTCTATTTCTTTTCATTATTCTTAACTCTTTTATAATGACACTTATCTGTATATTACTTGTGACATTTAAAGAAACAGAAGGACTAAGGTTTAAGACAAAACCAAGTGAAGAGAATGATGAGTTCAACCATATGAGCAGGAAGTCTGCAAAGACGAGAAGCCAGAAGATGTAAACAGCAGTTCTCTGCATGGTTGGAGTCCTGGCAACGTTCATCTATTTTCTTGTGCTTTTCATTACGTCCTGATTTTCCTATGAAGTCTATGTATTGCTTTTACAACCGGAAAATTTCAGGAAACATGTTCATGTACAAACAGCAGGTGCCCCATTGCTCTAGCAGGAGAAAGTCCCTGTAGAGTTTCTCACATTTTGAGAATTAACTTGGGGTCAAGGGCCCCAGGGCTTGGCATCCGTCCTGGCACCCTCGGACTCACCATGTCCGTGAGCCAAGGGACACCGGACTCAGGGACTCACCAAGTGAGACCCTTGAACTGTTTCTGGCCACCTCCATGATGGCTCTCCTCTCCTCTCTCCCCCCCCCCCCAACCCAGCCCTCTACTTGCCAATGGGTCCATTGGGCTGCCAATCGCTTGCAAGGGAATAGGGCTTGAGATTCAGACAGTGAACTACAGACCCCCGAGGCCACCATCCTAGGATGGGTGGAAAAATCCAAGAAGCGCCAAGCGAAGAAAGAAGCATGGGCATGGCGTCCTCAGCAAATTTCTGCCAGCATCATCTTCCACGTGTGGGGACAGACTCAGCACTCTCTTCCCATCCTCTGAAGTGAAATAATAAGCTGGCCACCTAGCTCACCTGCCCTCCCCCTCCCTGTTAGCCTCACACACACCTGCCGCCTAGGACAGTCCCCGCCAGGCTGCTTCGGTCCCCCATTGTTGCCCCACCACAACCCCAAGGCACCCCCAACCATGTCAGGATTTCAAGGACCCTCTAAGGCACATGAACATGCTGTGGTTACAGAGCACCACCAGCCCCTAACGAGCCAGGGGTCTGTGAGGTTGGAGGACAAGAACCTCCCATGTAGTTGGAGGACAAGAACCCTAACGTGTTACCATGAAAACCAGAAGGGAAGACAGTTGATGTCCAAGAATCAGAGCCTGTGGGCTGCCTTCCCTGGGTAGAGCTTTAGGCAAGGGACACCCTGCCTTTCAGTCAGAGGATGAGAGCAGACCCAGGGAAGGCAGGGAGGAAGGAATCGCCCCCTCTAGCAATGACAGAATGGCCCAAATAACCTTCATTTGGTACATGCTACCTTCTGTGCCCATCTCCCGTGCTATGCCACTGACCCCCTGACCACCAACTCGTAGAACTTTCATGTCCCAGGTACAGAATCCCAGGGGACAGGATGCTGCTGGGGCCTCGCTGCTCGACCCCACACTCCAGCCTCCTCTGCACCCATACTTTGGACACCTCCAGATTTAACCCCAAGGTCCCAGAGCCTTGATCTTCCTGGAGAAGCTGGCGGGAACCTCCTCCAATGCAAATCAGCCACAACAGGGCTTTGCAGCCACATCATCAAGGATCCCTCGCTGCCCTTAGATTCAGTTCAATGGCCCGAGCACTGCGGCCTCCTCCCCGCCCCCTGTCCAGACCCCATGCTGCTGCCCCCATGATGCCCCTTCCCGACACACTGAGCTGGCCAACAGGCCTTGCCCTCCCTTCCCATTACCTGTCCCGAAGTCCCCAACCTTGTCCCAGGGGCAGTCAGGCATCAGAGCCTGTATCATGGATGTGACTATGAGCTCCCTCAGGACAGGCCCTCTTCTGTTTCTCCTGAGTCCCCAGCCCTGGAGAGAGGCTCAATAAATGTCAACGAATGAACCAGAGACCCAGGGCTTCCCTCTGACCCCAGACTCACCATTCCCATCTCAGGAGTTGCGTGCACACCCCTTCCCTTCCGAGCCCTTCCTTCCCCAGCTCTCCATCCTGCCCAGCAGAGATCCTCGGGCACAGGACACCACTGGCAAAGGGCAAGCAGCACTGTCCTGCCCCACAAGCTTGGTCCCCGGTCGGCAGGCTGGCAGTGCCACCATGGCTGAGCAGGTCTCCCTTGGCACAAGTTAACCAACAGCCTGGGGCTCAAGAAAGGCCACTGGACCCTGGAGACTGCATGGTAACAGCATGGTGGGCCATACCCGCTCCCCAGCCGAGCTGAGCGAGGCAGTGGCCATCAAGGTCCCCGCAGGGTCAAGCAGCAGAAAGGCCTAGAAGGTCCTCATAGCTTGCGCAGGGCCACATAGCCAAAAAGAGGAGAAGCTGGAAACTAATCCTGGTGTAGCGCGTGGCACAGCCCAGGCGAGGCCAGGTGCAAGGTTTCCTGGAAGAGAGAAGCCAGGAGAGCCTGGCCAGGGGGTGGACCCACAAGTACAGGAGCCTCCCTTGTGCCAGGCAGGCCCACTAAACATTCAGCAGCACCACATCCACGTCCCAGCGTGGGAAAGGAGGCTGGAGGACCAGGTCAAGGCCATACAGCAAAGGACCAGATCGCAGCGCCCGGAAGGAAGTGCTCACTGTGGTGAGCACAGAAGGAAGAAGAGAAAAGAAGCAGGGTGGCAGGAAGGAAAGACAGGCTGTGTGTCCCTGGCTGGGCTTAAACCCAGGCCTCCTGCGAGGATGCCCCAATCACAGAAGGACTGTGGGGGTAGACAAGTCGGAGAGGCTGGGGCCGGGCCAGTACAGGCAGGCGGGGGCCGGGAGATGACCATGGCCACCAGTGCAAAGCTGCAGGCCTGGCTTGTCCTTGCAGGATGGGCTGCAAACCCCACCCCCCCCTCCGCCCCTCACCTCTCCAGCTATCAGAGCCCTTCGGCTTCTGTAAGCACCTCCCCAGCTCCCCCTGGGCACTCTGGTCGCACCGGGCACCCCTGAATGGGGCAGGAAGCACACCCAGAGCTGCCCCAACAGGCTCTCCCATCCCAGCCACTACACGACTGAGCCTGAGCAGCTCCATGAACAGCGGGGAGGGGGAGACCAGGAGATCGGTTGCCATGGCTGTAACCCCTTCCCCCCCACACACCCCTAGTGAGGTGAGCAAAGCACCCACAGCACCATTTGAAACTTCACAGCCAGAGTCAACACTGCTGAACATTCTCACCGGTGCCCCAGCCACACAGGGCTGGAGGCGGACAAAGACCACCAGGCTCCCCGCAGGGTTACCTCAGGACCCCAGGAGCAAGTAGAACAGAAGGAACCCAGACTTTGAGGTGACCAGACCTGAGTCCCCAACTCAGCTGCCATTTCTACCCCAGCTCTGCTCCCCGGGGCAGGCACTGAGTCTCTCGGTTTCTTCACGTGTACGCGGGCTGTCCTGAGCAGTAACACACTAGCTCTTGCAACGTGCCTGGCACAGAGTGGATAAAACAGGGCTGCCTCCTCTTCTCCAGAGAGACGGGTCTCCGGACCCTCGTCACTGTAAGATCTTACCGGACACTGTGGGGTAGGCAGAGCTGAATCAGACACAGGTCCACTGCCCCGGACACTGGCCATCTTGTCGGATGGGGATGGCACAGCGAGCAGGAATTGACTGTAAGGGACAGACCAGACAGAAGCTGGGGGAGCGTGGGGCAGACCTGCAACACCAGAGCCACCTACACACATGAGAACATGCTTAGTCCGGGCCATTCACGTCAGAGCTTCAGAGATGGAAAAACTGGATCCCAGGGGTGGTATGAGATCCCTGAGGTCACACAGCCAGCCAGTGACAGCGCGGGGCACGGAGATGGCTGGCTCTGGCCTTCCCCACCCTCTGGGGTGAACTGGCTCTCTCACAGTCCTCTCCGACTCCTCTAGAATCAAGATGGACTTCCAGCCTGGGGAGGGATGGCTACTCAAGTGAAGGATGAGAAAGAACAACTCATGGAGAGGAGAGGGAGGCATTCCAGGAGGAGAAAATAAGATGGATGGAAGCCAGCAAGAGAGAGAAGCAAGGGGTATTGGGGCACTGGGAGGCTGGGCTGGGGATCCCCTTCTGTCTCCTTCCATACCACGCGTGGTGGACACTATGCCCCAGACGCCTCTTCTGGAATTAAGGACACCTGGGACACTGCTTTCAGATGCTCTTTGCTGTCAGCCTCTAAAGGGGGCCTCCCCAGCTGATGAGAAATCCTGCGGCCCAGCCACATCCCATCCCTGAGGCAGCCGCCTCAGGAGAGAGGGCGAGAGGGGGCCTGAAGGCCCAGGCCTCTGTCCCCGAGTCAGAAGGCCACTGAAAGGTCACTGCCTCTCATCTTCAGAGCACCCCAGGTGTCTTCCCCTGGGATGACCTCACTCCCTGTCTTGTCCCCTGCCCAGGACTCTGCCCCTTTCGTTCCCTGGCCCAGCTGTGGGCCCCAAGGGTGCCTGCTAATAGCCCCCTAAAAGCCTGTATATATTTTGGAAATTAACCCCTTATTAGATACATGATTTGCAAATATCTTCTCCCATTGCGCCCTGTTGACGGTTTCCTTTCCTGGGCAAGTTTGTAAGTTCCTAAGTAGTCCCATTTGTCTGTTTTTGGTTTTGTTGCCTGTGCTTTCGGTGTCTTATCTACAAAATCATTAACAAGATGCATATCATGAAGGTCCCCCCCCCCCCCCCCGGGCCCCCCCCCCCCCCCCCCGCCGTGTTGTCTTCTGGGAGTTTTACAGTTTCAGGTCTTTCAGTTAAGTCTTTCATCCACTTTGAGTTGATTTGGTGGGTTCAGTGTATGGTATAAGGATCCAATTTCATTCTCTTGTATGTGGACATTCAGTTTTCCCAACCCGACTGGTGAAACAGACGACCCTTTCCCCATTGTGTGTGTTATTGGCACCCTTGTCAAAAATCAGTTGACCAAACAAATGTAGTTTAATTTCTGGGCTCTCTATGCTGTTCCACTGGTCGATGTGTCTCAATAGCAAACAAACAAGGAAAACAACAAAGACTCTAATAACCCAATGAAAAATGGGCAGGGAACTTGAATAGATATTTCCCCAAAGAAGACAAACAAACAGCCAACAGGTACATGAAAAGATGCTCAACATCGTCATCAGGGAAATCCAAATCAACAAACGAGGGGCACCTGCCTGGCTCAGTTGGAGGAGCATGTGACTCTTGATCTCAGGGTTGTGAGTTCGAGCCCCACGCTGGGTGTAGAGATTCATTAAATAAATAAGCTTTTAAAAAGTAACTACAATTGAAACATCACTTCACACCCACTGAGGTGGCCATAGCCACAAACAAACAAGCAAACAAGAACAAGGTAAAGGATATGGAGAAATTGGAGCCTTGCACACTGTTAGTGGGTCTAGCCCATGTTTGAAAACAGTATGGTGGTGCCTCAAAAAATTTTAGAAAGAACTACCACATGATCCAGCAATCCTACTTCTGGGTATATATACCCAAAGGAAATGAAAACAGGATATCAAAGGGATAACCACACTCCCATGGTCATTGCAGCATTATTCACAATAGCCAAGATGTGGAAACAATCTATGTGACCATCAGCAGACGAATGGATAAAGAGAATGTGACGTGTCTGTAAAATATTATTCAGCCTTTAAAAAGAAGAAAATCCTGCAAGATGCAACAGCCTGGATGAACCTTGAAGATGTCATACTGGGTGAAATAAGCCAATCACAGAAGGACCAATACTGTATGATTCCACTTATATAAAGCATAAACGACAGTCAAACTCAGAGAAACAGAACAGAATGGTGATTGTCAGGGGCAGGAAGGAAAGGAGAGGTGAGGGGTGCTGTTCAAGAGCTATAAAGACTCAGCTGTGCCAGATGAATAGGTTCCAGAGTTATGCCATCTATCATGTGCCTATAGTCAACAAAACTGTACCGTACACTTAAAAATCTGTTACGAGGGTAGCTCATGTGAAGTCTTACCACAATAAAATAAAATTTTTTAAGCATTTAGAAAATTTTTTAACTCGCTTTCCAAAGTTCCTGCCTCATCTCTGTGGCGGATTCCTTTCCCCGCCTTCCAATAATGCTTCCAAGTGCTGCCTCCTGGAACATCTCAGTCAGGAGCCCCCACAGGGGCCCCCAGATCCACGGTCTAGACCAGCCCCATCAACGTCCCCTGCTCCTCCCTGACTCCTCATCTCAAGGGTGTCAACCTCTAGAGACCTGAGCCCAGACTCAGCCTTCACCCTGACCCCTCTGTCCCTTAGCCCAATGTCCAGAATCCAACCTCCATGCTCTTGCCCTGAACTTCACAAGCCCCTCCTCACTTCTCCTGGCTGTGTCATCAGCCTTTCGGTCTTACCTTCCACCAGGGTGATCTCCCAGAAACACAAACCTCATCACATGACCCCAGCTCAAATCCCACGCAGCTCCTCTTTGTCACCAGGTTGAGATCCCGCTCCTGTCCTTGGGACACCCACTTACCACTCAAACTCCAGCCTCATCTCCTACCAGACCTTCCCTCATGGCAGTGACCCAGCAAACCAGTAGGCACTCCTCACACATGCCATACAGCTTCCCACCTCTGCTTAGATGCCATCCCCCACCACCATCTCCTATCCTTAGCTTCAGACAATTTAGCCAACTCCTATTCACACCTCAAAACCCCAACTCAAGCGTCCCCCAGGAAGCCTTCCCTGACATCACTAGAAAGCAAAACTTCTCCCCTAGTCTATGCCACTTCTGTGATAATTTTCCATTTTATTCCATGAACTGTAATTACTTGTTTCCCACATCGATCCACCCTTCCCCACGAGACCGGGAGCATGTTGAGGGAAGGAATTGTACCAGAGTCATTCTGGAATCCCCTGTATTTAGCACAGAGCCTCCTTTACAGCAAGCTCTCAATAAACTTTTGTTGAATGAAATGAATGACCAAACAAATGAATGAATGAGTAAATAAATGTTGAGAGTATAACTGAATAAATGAATAAATCCACTCTAGCACTGGACCCCACTCATCTCCTTGTCTTCTCCCCCTTCCTCTCCCTCCCCGCTCCTCCCACACCTCCACTCTTTCCTCATGTTGTGCTCAGCCTGTCCAGGGCAGGACCCTTACCTTCCCCTACATCATGCAGGGCAAAGGCTGCTTCCCCTCCCCCTTGCCCCCTGCCCACTTGGCTCCCTCCCAGCCCTCCCAGCCCATCCATCTGCTTGACTAATGAATAGAACAACCTGTGCTCCTTTTCCAGGGAATGTGACTGCCTTAAACTGCTTTGAAGAGCACAGCACCTGCTCACATATCAATTAAAATTATAATTAGGTGGCGAGAGTATATAATTAAAATAACACGTTCCATCTCCCTCATTTATTGCTGCTGCTGGCTGTCAGGATGAAGTGAACCAGTTCTTCAGCGCGGGGTGGAGGCAGGAACCACTCTGGCCTCTGAACACACCATGCTTCCCTTCCTGGTGTCTCTTCTCGTACTTCCCCAGGCTGCCCTGATCCACCTGAGTGAGAAGTGTTTTCTGTCACTTACTCAGCCTTTACACACTCCCTGTACCTCATTACGTATGGCTCATATCACATGTCAGATTGTGCAGATTGTACATGGAGTGCTATCTGCCCAGAATGCCTTTCTCCTCATGTATTAGAAACTCCTATTTAGCCTTGAAACCCCAATTTTGATTTTTCACCCACGCTGGATTATGGGAACACAATGGGGAAAGAGGCAGTATCTCCGTTAAGGAACATACACTGCCGTGCATGTGGTTCCCATGCTCCAGAGAAGTAAACTGAGTCTTCCTGATCCTTCCCCATGGCTGGAAGGCTAAGGGTGTGGCCTTCCTTAGGAAGGATGAAGGCTCCCCACTTTGGTGGCTGCAGGGACATCTTCTCCAGAGCATGGGCCTATTAAACCCACTGCCATCCCGGGCCAGCTAGTGGCCCTGACAGGTAGATCTGTCAAGTGTCATATTCTGCTCACAAGAACAGGAGTGTGCCTGGGAGAAGCCATTTGCCCTCTGATGGTGCTATGCAGCGATTTCCCCAGCCAGGAGCTGTGCCCAGCACCCAGCACAGCCTGTTGCCATATTTATGATGTCCTGTTTTGGCAGAGCACGGAGGAAATCACTCCTTGCCCTTTCAAAATTAAACTTACTTTGACTTTCATTGCTAAAACCACTAAAATCTGAGCGTGACAGCTACTGGTGGCTGCACCACCTGATTTGTGGGCAGCTGGAGCCCCACGTTGTCCCTCTGCCTTTTTCGGGACACCAAGGCAGTGAGAGACTCGTGGTTACTGAGTGCGCCTCCCAGGTACAGGGTATTCATGGGGTATCACATAGGCTGCCTTGGCATTTCCAAAATGGGTTTAGTGAAACAGTAATTACACAGGATGGTATTTCTGCCAGAGAAAGTTCCACATTCAACTGAGCCCACAAACGTTCACAACTGAGTTCGCAAAAGTTAACAGGCTTCTTTACTGAAGGACTTCTCAGAGCCTTAGGTATGCCAATGCATATGGTGATGTCTTCAAGAGAAGCATCTAGCTGGGTCACAATCTATGCCACCTGAGCCTTGTGCAGACATGCCGCTACTTCATTTTATTCCTCACCAGCCCTGGAAAGTAGCTATGGATGTCTGCATCTTAAAAATAATGACATAGGCTCATGAGGTCTCTCCCATAGACCGCTGTATCCCCAGCACCCAGCACAAGGACCCCACATGGCAGGCCCTTGACACACGAGTGGGAGCCGTATGAAGAGATGCCTCATGAAGGACCCCCAGGGGAGAGAGCAGGGACGGCCTCTGTGCGTCCCATGGCCACCTCTCCAAAGATGTCCAGAGGGACTCTCCTCTCCCTGCCCTCCACTGGGGGCCTGTGAAGACAAGATGGGACAGACGTACAGGCGCCTGGCCTGCTCCTGGCCCAGGGCAGACTCCGAGGGAGGCCTCCCCAGGTTTGGCTGCGTGTGGTTTCCACGAGTCCTCGCCAGCCAGTGAAGGGACAGGAGCCCAGCGGTCACATGAACATCACAACCGTTGATCACAAATGCCAGCCCTAAAGGAGCCAGGAAGGGGGCAGGGCCTGTGCTGGCCACAGACCACTTCAAGCTGCCCTCCTAGGAATTTGATCATTGGGCTTGGCAGTCCAATGCCGTGTCCTAGAAGGAGATTTGTTTCATTGTACTTACAATAAAATGGGCACATGTGCACATTAGAAGACACTAACAGCGATCAGGCTGGAGCGAGGGCTTCCAGGACCATCAGCGTGCCAGGGTCACAGCACATGATGCCTACTGGTTCACATGCTCTTCTAAAGAGCTCAAGCAGGCAGCCGAAGAAGAAATCGAGATCTGGCCACCACCTGACCTCCCCACTGCGACAACGGGGGCTCCTTCCCAGCCCCACCAGCTCTACACCTTTCCAGACACAGATTGGCTCCTGCCACCATCCCCTGGGTGCTGGAGTCCAGTGGTGCCCCTGCCCAGCCCAGCCTCAGGGCTGGCTTTCATAATAGGTACTAAAGTACAATGATTAGATGACAAACCTCATTTGCCAGGAGGCAACATGCAAAGTCATAACCAGGCCCGGCTCCATGGGAACATGGCTACAAATTATTTTTGACAGTTGTTTTGTTTCATGTGTGCATTTGCCCATTCATCTGTACGCATTCTAGAAAGAGCCTGTCACATGCCACAGCTGACGGCCTGGCCCGCTCTATATCAACTGACTGATCAATCAACAAACAGACCAGCCCAGCCACCAAGAATGCAGCCCAGCACTAGCTGGAGAGGCCCCCAGCGAGCCCACCCACCCCTCCAACCTAAGTGTGGGCAAGACAAGACCAGAAGCTGCCTTGGGGTGCGGCAGGAGCTGGGAGCCTCTGATCCTGGAACTGTGTGCCCAGGAGCCTGTGGCCAGAACATTCCCCCAGGGATGCTGTCCTGTGAAGGACAGGCAGTTCCAATCACAGCCGAGCCCCAGTTGTAACACCACAGAATCTCCTGTCTGGGGGAGACACTGGTCCACCCCCAAGACGCCCCCTGGAGCTGTAAAGGTAACAGGTGCTGTCCTGAACTACTCAGCGGTAGGGAACGCCAAGGCCAGCCCTCAAAGCACCATGATGAGGACAACAGAGTCCTACGTGGAGCACTGGGCCCCGTGCAATTGCTTCTGGGAGTGGCTGTGCCAGTTACAGTCCTGAATGCACATTTATTCATTCACATTATTCTGCCAACAGCCCTTCTCTTGCCCTTTGCGTACTTTTTCTTCCAATTCCATGCAGTCTCAGAGAGGAGTGAGGCACACCGCTAATCAGTGAGGAGCCCCACACCCCTGGTAGCACTCGCTGGTTCGTGGATGGGCACGTGACTCCGGCTGAGCCAGTCAGGGCGCTCCCATCCCTAGGAGACCTGACTGGCTCATGGATGGACACGTGATCCCAGCTAAGCCCATCGGAATCTTCTGAGGTCCTCTTCCCTTGGGGTGGAGAGAGAGCGGGTCTCTTTCCCCTGGCATTTTTGCTAAGGAGGAAAAATAACCTCCATATAAGGAGAAAGCCTGGGAAAAAAATGAAGTCAGACAGAGCCACACAGTCCACTCCAGAGCCCAAGATCCAATGCTGCCTGAGCCCCTCTTGGCAAAGGCCAGGGTGAGCTGGATTCTTGTCTCCTACAAGTGAAGGAGCTCTGACCAGTATTCATTTAGGAAGCTAGCTGCTCCTTCCAATATCAGGGGCCCACCTGCCACAGAACCCCATCATGCTGCCGACCCAACCCCTACAGGGTGCCTTCCTGTTGTTTTCCAAGTTCAGCCCAACCCTTACGGTCCAGCAGCACAGGCCTCCCCGTCAGGGACCCTGGAGATCCTGGCTGACCCCAGGACCACTGGTACTTGAACTTTCAACTCTGTCCTACTCCTCCATTAGGTTGCCTAGCACAGCTCTCACCTTGCCCACCCCCCACCCCACCCCACCACCCCGTCCCACTCCCTCCGCCACAAGTTCCTAAAACCCTGAGGCCAGGCCAGTCACCTCTGTGTTCCTCATGGCACCCTGCACCCAGCAGGTGCCTGGCATGTGCTTGCTGCCCTAATGCATGTGGGGATGGGGATGGGGCCACCTTCAGTGAGCACCTCCTGGCATCCTGTGTCCACTTAAATTCACACAAATACTGTGAGTTCCAGGTGCTATGTTTATCCCCATTTTATAGACGAGGAAAGTGAAGCTCAGGGAGCTTAAATAAGTTACTCAAGGTCAAAAGCTGGAAGAGCTGGGGTCTCAGACCTAGCTGGCCTGCCTCCAAAGTGCTATCTCTTACCCGCTCTTTCCATTAGACAACGAGCTCCATCCATGCACCTGCCATGTCCACTGCCCACCCCAGCACCCGGCACAGTGCCTGGCCAGACCACACACCAGGAAACACCTGCAGAAGCGGAAGTGCCCCCCGCCAGCAGAACCGCACCTGGGCATCTCCTCCGAGCCTCCCAGGGGTCCTGCCCTCCAGGGAAAAGCCCCCTGGGAGGAGCTGCAAGGGAAAGCAGGAAAGGAGGCAAAGGATGAGACAGGAGAAGCCTCCAAGGCAGGTAAGGGCCAGGCCAGGGCCCCTCAGAGCCCCATGCAGGGGGGTGGGGTGAGCCAAGGCTGGGGTGAGTGAGGGCTGTGGCAGGCACATGCTGCCCTTGGGATGGACTCCGGTGATTACCCAGTGCTGGCTGTAGTCACACCAATGAACCTGCTGCTCCCAGGGGTGGGTAGTTCCCACTGCACTCTGAGGCTGAGCCAGGCAGGCGGAAGTGCACTGCAGTGGGGGGGGGGGGGGGGGGGGGGGGGGGGGGGGGGGGGGGGGGGGTGGCGGCTGCTGAGGAGAAGGGCCCGGAGCCAGCCCTCAGGGATGGCCACTCTGAGCACCCTGAAGAGCAGTGATTAGGCCGACCACACCTACCTGCAGAGCCCAAGAGAACAAAAGAGGGAGAGAGAAGAGGAGGAAGGCTGGGAGTCAGCAGACCCCAGGAGACCTTAAGACGGACGTAACCCAGGGCCACGTCGGTAGAGCAGCCACTTCAGCTCAGGTCATAATCTCATCGTTTGTGACTTCAAACCCCATGTCCGGCTCTCTGTGCTGACAGCTCAGAGCCTGCAGTCTGCTTCAGATTCTGTGCCTCCCTCTCTCTCTGCCCCTGCCCCATGCTCGCTCTCGCTCGCTCTCTCTCTCTCTCAAAAATAAACATTACAAAAAAAAATTTTTTTGAAGAGGAAAGTAATGTGAGGAAGGAGGTGCCAAGGAGCCAGCAGGTGGGGAGAGAGGGTGCTCTGAGAGCTCACAGGACAGCATCCTGCACCGGGGTCTGGCAAGTGGCTCAGAGGTCGGCAGTCCGTCATGCGGCCAGCCCTGACTGGGCACCTGCCGTGTGCCAGGCGCTGCCCAGAGACGGGGACCCAAAAGACACCAATCCCTGCCCTCCCACAGCTTCCACTTGGGATGGGGGTGAACTAACAAAAAGGAGGTCAATCGTCTAGATGAATGGCCTGTTACAAGGACGCGAGTACTACGGAGAAAAACAGAACAGGGCAACGTAGGAAGTGCCAGGGGGTGAGGCAGGAACAGAGTCAAAATCTAAAGAGGGCGTCAGGAAAGAACTCTCTTGGAGGTGGAGATATTCTGGGCACAGACTAGGGAGAGATGAGAATGAGCCTCACGGATATTTTAAGGGACAGTGCCCTCCCCCCCCACCCCCCGCCCCCGGCAGCAGTCAGAAGGCTCCAGGGGTCATGGGTCAAGAGGTGGCATGGAAACCACACCTGATGCAAAGGAGCGGGGCAGGAGGGAATTCCGATGACCCACCAGCCGAGAGCGTGGGAATGGATTAGCAAGAAATGCATGGAACGCGAAGCACCAGACCGCCATTAACTCCAGGGGAAACGAAATGTATACAAGAAAGGCAAAGCCTTCCCCCACTGGGCCTCGCTGAGCCGCGATGGCACAGGACTAAGGTGGCACCCCAGAAGGTGCGACACAGCTGCGAGGAGATGGGAAGTGAGGGCACAGAGGGAAGTAGAGCCCGAGAGTCCCTCCGGTACTGGAAAGTCACAGGTGCAAGCCACGACCACTCATGGGATCCATGCAGGTAAGTACCTGACACCCACTCGCAGACAAGCGCTGCCGCTGGCGGGGACAACCCAGGGAAGGTGGCTGCTGTTGTTCTAAACCTTGGGGAAGCTACCAACTCTTTATGCTAGCTGCATGTATAATCTTGATTTTTAAAAAATGAGGGCATGAGGGAGGCAGAAAAAGAGTAGCCAAGAACTCCCTGCTCCTTGGAGCCTCCAGGGCAGCCAAAAGCCTGCAGGGGAGGACAAGCAGAGTTCCTGGGATGAAGACTGGAGTCCAGAGAGGCTCCCTGGAGGAGGTGGCCCTGAGGAACCACTCCATGCATGGAGCGTGCCCATGGAGGAAGGAAAAGGCCAGAACTCTCTGCCGCCTGGAGCCCGCCCAGACCACCAGGTCCATCTTACAAGGTAAGCCCTAAAACACAGGAATAAAGGGAGCGCGGCAGGCACTCTAGGAATAGAGAGAAAATCCTACTGCTGACACAGAGACCCTGAGGGCATGCTGGCAGGTCCCCCACCCACCCTCTGGGCCTCCACTGCCCCACTAAAGTAGCCACAAGGACAGCAGAGAAGATGGGGCTAAGGCCCCGCGTCAGCCACACCCCCTCCGCAGCCAGAGAGGCTCTGGGCACTCACACAGCACTCCCCCTAGCACATTTCCAGAAAGGCCTGCTCAGAGTAATACTTCACCCGAAGGAGCTTACGGGGGGGGGGGGGGGGGGGCGCATTTCTGCGGCCAGTGAGGGTGGCTTCCCTTCCCTGCAGACCCTCTTCAGCCCGACCATCCCTTTTCTTATAGTTTCCAGAGCTACTCCACTCCTCCCCAGCTGTAAACAGCAGACCACGCGGTGTCATAAAACCTCATGGGAGAGACCACATACCATAAAACCTCAGTTACATTTCCCAACACGTGGTCTCTGGCTGCAGGCTCCACATTTACATCTGTGTATGCAGGGAGCGGGTGCCCCTCTTCGCCAGGCCTGCCCACCCAGAAAGCAGGGGGCTGGAGTAGGGTTCTGGGCTGGGGCTGGCTTCAAAAGTATGGTCGTGGGATTCGGTAGCCTTAGCTTGGAGCATCTGGGCTGAATGGCTTCCAAATTGGCTTTCCAGGCTAGACGGTTCTGCATCTACAGCTCTTATTCTGAGGAACTGATATGGAGGTTTGGACCCCAGGGTTTTGCCATGGTGATTTTTAGCTTGCTATGCCGGGGCTTCTGAGTCTAGCAAAGGGGTCCAATTAAGGATGCCAATTCTAGAAGTTCTATCATAGACCAGGAGGGGTTTCTGAGGTTGAGGTTCTCTGCTGGGGGGAGCTTATAAAAAGGAGTTGCTCTGGGCTTTTCCAATGGAGGGGTTGGTGTGTGTGAGGGGCAGATGGGCCTCCCAAGCCTTGCCCACCCCTGCTCATTCCTAAGGCCTTGGGGAGATTCTTCTTTTTCCCCACACAATTACTAAAAGATACTTAGACAGGGGCATCTGGGTGGCTTAGTCGGTTAAGTGTCTGACTTTCGCTTAGGTCATGATCTCGCGGTTCGTGGGTTCAGGCCCCACGTCGGGCTCTGTGCTGACTGCCAGCTCAGAGCCTGGAGCCTGTTTCTGTCTGTGACTCCCTCTCTGACCCTCCCCTACTCACGCTGTCTCTCTCTCTCTCTCCTAGAAATAAATAAAACATTTAAAAAAAAAAAAAAAAGATACTTAGACAATGGGACCCCAAACACAGTGCCCATGTATTCCAGGAGGTGGGACGAGGTCTGAAGGAGCAGTTCTCACGTCCCTCATGGTGGAAGGCACATCCCCACCCTGAGATTTCAGGAGAGGCACCACTGAGCAAGTTGCCACAGCCAGCATCCAGAACAGAGAGGACAGCAATGCACAAAAGCCACACAGCACTTCTAGCTGGTCCCAGATACCGATCCCAGCAATGCCTCAGCCCCAGGCAGGATAACCAAGGAGGCTGAACCCCACTCCCCACAATGCACACACACAGCATCTCCCTGGGTCCCCAGCCAATGGCCATGAGGACCAGAAGCCTTTTCTTCCAAACTGACTAGCCTGACTGGGGCAGCCCCACCCAGTACAGGGTGGCCTGAACCAAGGCTGGGCCCTAGTAAATACCCACAAGGGTCCTGAGACAGGGCTGGGCCCCTCAAGACAGAGTAGGGAGGGCAGGGCTAAGGGACATTCTGGGTCTGCAGAACATTCTGGGTCTAAGGAACATTCTGGCCCAGCCCACCCTCCAGGAAGCCCTAGGGAACCCAGCGTGGGTCAGACCTCGGTGAGCCCTTGTCAGCCTTACCACCCACAGACAGTGAACCCTGGGGACCCCTGTGTGCCGCAAGTCCTGCTGGGCAGCCCAGCCCGAGGAAGCACTGACCACTGGAGAGGTCTCATTCGAGAGTCATACACACGAGTGTTTGTTTCTCTGCAAAGTGCCAGTTGTTTAAGGATAAAGATCATGGTTTTCTTGTTGTATATCCCCAAGTTCAGGGCCAGGCCCACAGTAGGCACTCAGGAAATGAATGAGTGAATTTATGTACATTTCCTTTTTTTTTTTTTTTACATTTCCTTTCTAATATCTCCACTGAAGGCTCAACAGAGAAATTTATATGAATGTTCTCTCTCCTGCGGGCAGAGCAACGCTGGTAGCTCTGTACATCACTTGTGCTCTTAAACCCTTATTCCAGGGAAGGGAGGATGCTCCGAATTCTTTCCACGATTTGGGCTGAGCTCTCTGCAGACATTTATTTGCCTTCTCCTAAGGTGACTGAGCTTCCCAACAGTCCCCGGAAGCTACCCCATCGCCAATTCTCTCAATTTCTATATCTAAAATAAATCTTTTAACCAAAAAATCTGTATCTACAGTGTATGGAACAAAGGAAGATTTCAAAGCCCATTAACTCACAGAGATGGTATGTTACTGGGAGAATATGGGCTGTATAATTAAAAACAATTTAAATCCGATTATAAAAAGACAGTGGGCTTTACTGTCTGCCACCATCTCACTAAATGGAAAGAAAACCAATATCTTGAGGTTTTTTTTAAGTTACCGTAAAATTATGAATTAGAACATGCACGGACCACCGCTCTACTGCTTCATGTTGCTGATAAGGTGAGGAGAAATACTCCTTGCAGAGAAACATTCCTTACAGAGAAAATATGCTATCTTCAGCTCAGAGCTCTGTGGGGTGTATGTAGTACCTGGTGAGTGAGATGCCTGAGTCAGGAAAGGAGACCGTCTCCATGCAGCCAATGGAGGGTGCGGGGGGAGTCCTTTCTGAAAACCCGTCTCACAATTAGTGATGCCTGCCTGTCACTGTCCTCCCTACACTGAACTCCAAAGCCCAGTGTCTGGGGAGGGAAAACCGAGGGATCGGGGGTTTGTGATGAAGGAAATCAGTGGTGATAAGCACCCCCGTGAGCTCACCTACTATGAGCCAGGAAAGAGTCCAGGTGGCAACGCCCACCCCTCAGCATCCCACCTCTCCATCATCAAGGGCGGTGCTGATTGGCTGGTCCTGTCTGCATACAAGCATCATTTAGGAAGCTCTTATTGAATACTGGTGCCTGGGCCCTACCTGGGCTTGTAAAATCAGGATCTCAGGTGAACCCTAGGCACTGGCACTTGTCTGAGATCCCTGAGGGTGGGGACTGGGTCTGCTGTGCTTACACAACCCTAGGACAGTGGAGGGCACAGAATCAACCCTTGGTAGACAGGTAAGCAAGAAATGAATGGGCACCTACTGTGTACACGTCCTCTTTATATATCATTCCTTTGCACTTTATAACAATTCTTCAAGGTAGATGTATCGCCACTTTACATAAGAGGAAATAGAAGCTAAGAAACATAAGAGAAAGTGCCATGGATCACAAACTAACAAGAAGCACAGGAACCAGGTTACTGGCCAGTGCCAAAGGCCACTTGGGAACTTCCCATTACCCTTCTCCCCTTCCCGGCTCAGTCCATCAGAATTGGCCTGGGGCCTTCATGTGCCCTGACGCTAGGCCAGAGGCTGGCGGAGGAACAGGGACAAACAAGAGGCAGCTGCTAGGCTGCCCAAGTCTAGAGATGCCATCAGGCACCGGGGAGACATCTGGGTACCAAATCCCCCTACGCCAGCCCTTCTGGGGACCAAAGCACGCTTGCAGGATATGATTTCAGGAAAGTCCCTGCCCTGATGCCTGAAATGTCACCATCAGGTCGTTCTAGGAAGCCTGGCAGAATCTGAGTATCCAGACAACTTTTATGGCCCCGGTCACACCCCCTTAACCCAGCTTTGGACTGTTGCTGCGGTGACTGGCTGTGTGTGGGTATAACGCAGCAGCACCTCTTCTCCCCTACCCCAGGGCTCCCCGCCTCTGCAGGCACACGCGAGGAGCACACAGGAGCCCATCCAGCCAGGCTGCTGTGCAAACCTGAGACAGCCAGGGAGGGAATGCCCTGGACCACCCAGACCACTGAGGAGTTGGCTAGTGGATAAACACCCTCCTGTCCCTTTGCTAGGGGGCCAATCCAAGAGCTGGTCTACGTGGTCCTGACGGAGATATGCCCCACTTGCCGCGGCAGTGACTCCCTGGGGCTGGCTTTCTCTCCGTCCCTGGTTCCCACTCCTGATCCCTTTAGAACGCATCCCAAAGTATACTGCTACACATCTGCCTTTGTCTCAGGCTTGGCTCGGGCTGGGGCAGGGGCCCTTAGGCTTTGATCTCTGTGAAATACAGGTACTCTTGTCATTAACAGTAGATGTCATCAGGTAACTCCAAGGAAGGCCCGGCTTGGGTGGCAGAAGCAGAGAGGCCTGGGGCTACCTCACCTACCAGCTTGAATTTGGGGCTCTGGGCCCTGCTCCCCCAGCCCAGATGGGGGCCAGGTAGCATTCCCAGAAGAGCCTAGCAACCTGCCCCTCCTCTCCCCCACCCCCTCCACCCATGGATGACCAGGCAGTTGTGGGGATGGGAAACAGGAGCCAGGCTATATAGGAAGGGCGACACTATGCAGAAGTCCTGAAATCTCCAATAATGACCTCACTCTGTATCTGGGATCTTCAAGGACAAGCCCCCATCCTCGGCCTCCGGGAGCAGAGCATGATGGTCTACAAGGGCAGGAAGTGGAGGGAACTGACTGTCTCCTTGTGTTCCTCATCCTCATGGGTCGCTCCCCTCAAGGCTCAAGGCCTAGATCTAGGTATATGGCTCTGGGCCCCAATGCCTACAGCCTACACCCCCTGACTGCCCTAGGGGCTCAATCCCCACAGCCTGGGCCACTCTGCCAGGATCACAGGGAGGAAGCGCTAAGACCCCTGTAGATTTTACCAGACTGTCAGTACCCTCCTCCTCCACTTATGCCCAGCCACCCTGGTCAGCTCACTGATCTGGCCATCTCACACCTCTGAGCCCTTGCTCAAGCTCTTCTACCACCTGGAATGCCTTCCTCCCTTTCTTGGCCTGACCAACCCCTCATTCTCCACTTAGGACTTGACTCAGGAGTCACTTCTTCCAGAAAGCCTCCCATGATTTCTCCCAAGCCCAGGCTAGATTAGGCACGGCATCGGTGGGTGCCTCCCTGGGCTGGCTTCGTTCTCTTGTAGCAAAGATCATATCCTAAGCCCACTCAACTGCCCCTGCCACCTCCAGCTTTGTGGCCGCGGCATGCAGGATGGTCAGTCCGGAGGGCCCGGCCCTCACTGCTGGACACAGCCTGCCAGGGCTCTCCCAGAGAATGATCCAGGTGGGGCTGGAAACCATCCTCTCAGCCCTGGGCCACCTCACACCTCATAAGGATGCTCATATTTCTTCCTTGACCCCCACCACCTGTTTTCTCCAGCCGAAGTTAAGAGTTTTAAAGTAATTAAGTCCAGCAAACCAAAACCAATTAAGTACAGACTGGCAGCAGCCAGCTGAGCTGCACGGCCTCACTTCTGCCTGGGCCCATATTTGGAGGGCAGCGGGGTGGGGGCCTGATCCCAGGTCCAGCCTCCAGGGACCTGGCCACCCTGTGGCAGAGATAAACCTCTCCACGCAGCCAGCCGCCTAATGAGACTGTCAGGGGACCTCTTAACGAGATTAGGCAGGGCCGGAGCTCTGCCTCACGGTGTGTGGAGGGTTTCTATTCAATTAGTCACTCAGAGCGGGGCAGACATGGCCCAGGAGGCTGTGGGAGCCCTTGACGATAAGGCAGCACCCCTCCCCCAGCACCTCCTAGTTTGCTGTGGTGGCCCAGCCTCCGGGGGCAATGGCCTCACGATGCAAAAGGATGAGCAGAGCCAGTAGAGGGCAAGGGGCAAGGCCAGGTCTCTGGCCGCCAGCCCAGGGCTCCTTCCTGCCTTTGGAGGGAGCTCTCAGGGGTGGCCACAAATGGGCCACTTGGAAAAGGGAGCAAAGGCCCCAGCCCACAATCCGTGTAGGGATAGAAAAGACCCGCTGGGTAGGCAAGACTCAGCCTGAGTCCAAGGACATGACTACATAAAAACTGGGAGCCAAGTGTGTAAGGCCACGACCCAGTGCCCTTAGGGTGTTCACATCACCCCCCAAAGAAGGGAGAGGACCGAGGTCACCCCAGCACTTGCAGGAGCCCAGGGAGCAGTGAGCTCCACCTCCCGGGAATAAGGCCCTGCCTCCTGTCCGGACTTGGAGGTGCCAAGGGAGACCTGGGTCATGCCACGCCCAGAGAGATCTTCAGGACACTGGTGTAAAGAGACTTGGGTCTCAGGTCCCTCCTACCTTCCCACTCCCCAGCGCTGGCCCCAGCAGGCTGGCCCCCACTCTTCCCTCACTGTCCCAAACCCACCCTGAAACACACGTCACCCCCCTCTCTCAAAGCCCCGTGGCCCTCAGGCCAGCACACGTGCCCCTCCCCCAAGGAAACCTTCCTGAAGGGCTCAGCCACCAGCCTCCTCTCCTTCCCCACCCACCCAGAGCTCAAACCCTGGCTGCTCCCTCTCTCAACCCCTGCTCCAAAGAGAAGTTTCCAGTCGGCAGGGATCGCTCGGCATCTACTGTGTGAGGAGCCACTGGGTGTGGCCCCAGGGCTTCCGGTCCAACCCCAAACCCAGTGGCCCATGGACAGGAAGCTGCCCAGGGCAGCAGAGAGAAAATGTGAGGGCACGCACCTGTGGGCCCGGCGTCCTCTCTCCCTCCCGGTGACCCCACCACAGCTGCTCTACCTCTTTCAGTCTTAGCGGGGGGCTGAGGCAGCCCCAGGCCCGGCCCACTGGGGCATCTGCCTCCTCCGGCACAGGCCCGATTCCGGGAGGAGCCCGTCCCCCTGCCAGGCCAATGAGTGGCAATCCTGGGACCCTTGTGAGACTCCTGTTAAACAACCCCCCTCTTCCCATGGGCAGGGACCGTGGGGCTGGGCTGATTAGACATCGGCTTACAGCAGGCAGGGGTACTGGGTGGATGAGGCTGCCTGGGAAGCAAGCTACCCTGGGAGGGGAGGGGGGGACAAGGATGTGGAGATGGAAGCAGAGTCCTGGGGTTACCACTTGAGCCCGTGGATCCAGCCATGCCTGAAGTTACACAACCTCTGGCCTCTGCCATTACACAGCCTGATACATATCCCTGTCTGGCTTAGGCCAGTACCTAAGGGTTTCCAACTCCCACGTGATTAATATGTCTAATAGAGACGGGGAATTCAGACCCTCAGCAGGTTTCCCTGATGTGATGTTAGGATGTGGTTTTTCAGGGGGTCCAGCTTAGAATTCCCACAAACACACGGGGGCAACTTCCTTCCAGGCCATGAGAGGCAGAAACTCTCCACAGCCCCGGGGCACTGTGGCTCAGCCACCTTGTCGCAGTCCCAGGGGGGTCCTCAGATCACACCCTCAGCGGGCAATCTGACTGGCTCCCCCAGCAAGGCGTTCTCTGGGGAGACGATCCCTGGACCCGGCCACCATTGGGGTCTCAGCCAGTCTGCAGGTGTGTGTCTCCAAGTTCACCTGGACACTAGGTATATACTCCTATGTGCGTTTGCAGGCCCACACGTGTGCGTGCCAGAGGCACGGTCAGATAGCCATTCAACAAACACTTGCCCCAGCACTGCATGCGCCCAGGAGTCCTGAGAAGCGGAGCTCGTGGTGCCTGCACTCACAGACCTCACAGGCAGCGACTAGGACACAACGGGAGACACGCAGGACAATATGGCAGCAAACGGGAAGCCCCGGCTAAGGGAACGGAGCAGCCAGGGGAGGCCTCCTGAAGAACCTCCCCCGCTAAGGCTGCCAAGTGATGGGGAAACTGAAACACAGGGGCACCTGGGTGGATGCAGTCAGGAGAGAACCAGGCCCTCTGCTGGCACAGCAAGGGCACCAGGGCACGCAGCAGGGACAAGTCTGGACACTGGCCAAGGTTAGACCCTAAGGACCCAAATGCTGAGCACAGACACCATCCTGCGGCTCAGGATCTGGGGGGCCTGGCCAGACATGAGCATCAGGGAGATGCCCTGATGGGCTCTGAGGGGCAAGGCGGGTGCAGGTACCTGGCCAGTGTGCCCACTGGATGTCTGTGCACAAATACAGGGTCCCAGAGGCGAGGGCAGGGCCCAGCAGGCCTGTGGCCCCCATCTAGCTGCACCCCACCATCTAGAAGCCCCCCTAGAGCACGCACCAGTACTGATCAGTGGGTGCTGATTCTCCTTTTAATGAAGTTGATTTTCTTGACAGGCGCTGAGTAGCCTGGCACAGTCAGACCCCCTGAGCCACGCTCTGGCAGGCTTCTCCTGATGAGGTTTTGATCATTAACAGCAGAGCTTCAAAGCCCCTCCAGCTCCCGCTCACTGGGAGGGCTCTGGCTCCTGCTTCCTCAGAGGTCGGTGTGGCGGGGATGGCAGCTACGTCCTTGCAAATACTTCCCCCCAACACCCGCTCCTGGAGCACCCACCAAGGGGGTGCTGGTGGGAGTCTGGGGGCACTGCCCTTCCCCACTAGGCTCTGAGCTGCCCGGCCAGCCCACCCCAGACCTGCGTTTCCTCTTCCCTCCCACAGCCCCTTCTCTTGCCCAAACCTGGGACAGGCAGTGCTTAGGTCATTAGGTCATTGTCATCCCCAGGTCTCACATGGGGAGACTGAGGCCAGGATGAGTGGGCTCCCCAGCCCACCAGAGGATCGTTAGGTGGGAGATAGAAATGGGTGGCCGGGTTCTGGCCCACAGGCCACACCCTGACAACCAGCAGCTAGCACAGCCCCCAACAGCCAGCACGTGCAGCCCACAGCAAGCTTCCACTTCCCCCACCCCCGCCATGCAGTCCTCCACCTCCCCTCCCCCATCCCCTTCTCCCCCTCTCCTCCCCTCCCACCCCACAGCCACACCTCAGTCCTACAGAAGAGGCAGGCAGGCCAATGGCCCTGAGCCCCTGACGGAGCGGCTCAGGTGGGAAAATACCTTCTCAAAATGGAGCCTCCGAAACTGTTTCTCACTCTAGCTACTGAGCATGGGAAACCCCTTCATTACGACTGTACCCTCTGCACTGGGCCTTGGAACACCCCATAAAAGTGGCCATGGCAGGGAGAGGCTATGCCATTGGCTCCTGTTTTTTCCTGCCAGGAGAAAGATCTTCAAATCCAGAAGCTAACCAGGAGGGAAGGGCCAGTACAAGTGGGCCTTAGGGGCTGCTATAAATGCAACAAGTCTCCAGGCCCCACACGTCATGCACCCCAAGTGGCCCCAAGTGTGAAGGTAGGACTATGAGCTTGCAGGGGTCTCAGAGACCAAGAGCCCCCATGTTTCTGTCCATCCCACCAGCCATTTAGGGGCTTTTACTGAGCACCCATGACCAGCCGTGCACCAGACTTGGCTCCAGGAACTCAGCAGTGAAAAGACAGTAATTTCCCTTCCCTCACAGACCTGATGATGCTCAGAAATAAATTAACATGACTGTAGGTGGGGAAGCATGCAAAGCTTTGATAATAACAGTGGCCCTACTTGGAGCCAAAGGGAGCCTCTCCAAGGAGGCGTGATCTGAGGCATAGCTAAAGGCTCAGAAGGAGCCTGTGATTCAAAGAGCCTTCCAGATGGTAGAAACAAACATGTGCAAAGGCCCTGGGGTAGAGTAGCTTCACCTGTTTGGGAGGGGACAGGAAGAAAGCCCGCTGAGAGCTAACTCAGGCTGGGAGGGAGAGTTCATCCTTGGGAAGACACAAGTGAGATTCACAAAGCTCGGAACAAACTAGACTTTAAAGGAGTCATTAGAAAGTGGCACGCTGGAGTTGAATAGCCAATTAACTGCACAAACTCCAGATGGGCGTGTCTGATGTGTCACCCCTTCTAGGGCAAAAGCCCCAAGTCACAGCAGGAGGCAATGCTGACAGCCAGCACTCAGTGCCACTTCATTACTATCAGTGAGCACCCAGGACAAGAAGTTACCATCCCTCTCCCTGTGCGCTGGACAGACAGTGTAAGGACAATACCTATGGCTCCTGTTTACTGAGCACCACCCTGGTGCCAGGCACAGCTATGTTCTGGGTGGTCATTACTTCACTTGGTCCTTAAGACAACCTGTTAAGGGAGGTGTCACTGTCCTCATTTTATAGGAAGGAAAGCTGAGGTTAGCAACTTAAATTCTTGGTTGAGGCACATCAGGGATGCTCTGTGTTAAGAGGAACAGTGACAGATGGATGTATCCAAAAGAGATTCAGGTGAGAAAGAATACGGCTCTAGAATGTGCAGCCTGAAAGTCTTTGGGGGGGGAGGTCCAGTGGCTGTCTTTCAACATTTAAAGGACTGTGGGGTAGAGAAAGCCTCAACTAGGCATAAAGGTCAGAAGGAGATCAGAATGGCAGATGCTTCAAGGTGCAAGGACCTCATCAGACATGTGTGAGCCCTGAGGCTCCGGGAAGGCAGGGATGGCCCAACTCCCTTGGTAAGTCCACCCAGGCTGGGTCTGCCCATAGCCCGTGCTCTCCGGTCCTAGTCTGCTCAGGCTGCCTCATGAAGTACCGCAGGCAGGGTGGCCTAACCAACAGACATTTACTTCGCACAGTCTGGAAGCTGGAAGTCCATCAAGGTGCTGGCTGATTCAGTTCCTACTGAGGGAGCTCTCTTCCCGGCTTTTAGATGGCCACCTTCTTGCTTTATCCTCACGTTGTAGAGACAGCAAGTTCTCTGTTCTCTTCTTATAATTGACCCCACCATGAAGGGCCCCACCCTCAACCTAATCACCTCCCCAAAACCCCACTTCCAAATACCATCACATTGGGGGTTGAAGCTTCAACATAAGAACTGGGGGGGGGGGGGGACACCCGTGCAGTCCACAGCACTTCTGCACCTCCCCCGGCCTTGGCTTTGCAGGTCTTCCTCCAGCTCTAGATATCAGAACCCTGTGGTGTCTGCTGACCCACAGGGCTGGGACCCCAAGAGGGCCGCTCCCTGGGGTGTGCAGGCAGGCTGGCTCCCACCCTTACCCCACTGACAAGATGCCAAAGGGCCACAGTGGATACCACCAACAGGGAAGGGCCCAGGCTGCTGCCCACAGCCTCCTCCTGACCTTAGCCGAGTCAAGCAGCCACAACCACAATGACCATCCATTGGAGTATCTCCAAGGGGCTCAGGGGCAGGAGCACATATCTGGGTCCAAGGATGTCCCCCAGCAGGAAGGGGGAAATGATATTTATTGAACGTTCCCCTTGAATGTCTCTCAGAGCTGAGGACATAATAGGGCACGAAAGAGAGCAAGTCCCTCCCTTCCCACAGCCCACAGCCTCCAGGAAACATCACCAAACACAGGCGGATGGGGGCACGGGGCAGGGCCAGCCTCCTCCGGGCACAGGGCGGGGACTCCCCAGGGATGCCACATCTGAACTGAGACCTGAAGGAAGCCCAGGAGGAGGGCAAAGAGGGAAGGTCTAGAGAGGCCCCAAGCAGCAGCTAGAACTGCTGGCTCTTTCTGCACAACATGCCCAGACAGCATGGGTATCTGGTACACACGCACGTGCACGCTCACACACACACTCGTGCACACATACTCACAAGCACACGTACTTGTGGACACACACATACACGTGTGCACATACACATGCATATATACACACATGCAGCCCCATACACACAAACACCTGCACACATAGGGTGCTCTGCCTCGATTCCATGGGATGCCCTGAACCTCCTCAGCGCTGCCCAGAGGCGCAGCCACCGTTCCTGCCTGTTCCTGGAGGAACACTGGCCATAGGTCCCCCCGTGCAGGCCCAGCTCAGCGCTGTGGGCCATGCAGTTTCATGTGTCGGCCCTCGAGAGTCTTTATCAGATACACAGGAGGAGCCCTGAGCCAGCCCTGAGCTGAGGCCCCAGCCTGGGGCTCAGTGACAGGGAGAGACATCCCCTCAGGCTGGCAGCCTACAGGCCTCGGGGGCAGCCCACAGAGCTTTTTGGACCACAAGAGGCCCAGGGAGAGGCAAGCGAGGGCAGGCGCCCTGGGAGCCAACCAGGACTGAGGAGAAGCAGCACCTGGCACCCGCCCTCTAAAATGGACACCTTCAAGAGAAATGCAGGGAGCTCAGACCAGGGCTTAGAAAGTGATCTCTCTCTCTCTCTCTCACCATGCCTCTGGGCACCCAAATGAAAGGCCAGGAGACAGCCCCCAGCCCCAGTCCAGGGACAGAGCCAAGGCAAGGAGTCAAGACCAAGCAGGAGTTGCTCATGGGAAGCAGACAGCCTGCTAGGCCAGGACAAGGCCAGGTCTACAGGGGCTCAGGCCATGCGGGGCCAGCAAATGCACAGGCTAAGCCAGGAGCTCTGGCCACAGTGGGGCAAGGATGGTGTCCAGCCAGCAGGGCCCACGTCTTTACCCCAAGCAGGGGGTTGGTGGTACCCGGGCAGGCCCAGAGACCAAGGCATCCATCACCCGTCTAGATCTATCAACACAGCACCAAGGTAGCCCCACTGCACAGATGCTGAAACTGCAAAGAGGGCAAGTGACCTTTCCAGACATAGAGCTAATCCCTCACAGAGCTGGGATTTGATCCCTGACCTGCCTGAGCCCTTTCCCCCCACACAGAGCAAGTGTGCTGGGCCAGGCAAGCTGGATTCTGGCTGTTCCTTACACTCAGAACAGTAAGGCTGCAGGAAGATGGCAACAGTATGCAACAACAGTCTCCAGGGCCCCCGAGCTCCGGCCCACACAGACAGTTCAGCGTAAGCCATGCCATCAACACCAACCTGTTTCCCTGCCCTCCTGGGACACCCAAAGAGACCAGACTCCACTCTAAGCTGCCCTAAATGCTGCAGGGACTCGGGGAGCCTGCCCGGCCCAGGCCACAAAGGGGAAGGGAGCCAAGGGCCCCTTGGGACCGCTCTTCCACTTCTCCTTCTTCTATTGCATTTCCTCAACTGACCCTCTGAGCTGTCCTCGGTGGTGGCATTTCCCATCTTCCAATTGAGGGCACTAAGGTAACCTGCACAGACTCAAACAGCAGAGCGGGGACAAGAGCCTCAGCCTATGAGTGAGAGCACAGGCTCCTTCTGCCCCCGCCATGGCTCCTGGGCACCACATCCACTCCCGCGGTGAAGAGTAGCGGGCTGGGCCGGGCACTAGACAGGAATAGAGAAGAGCGACAGCGTCTGGCAGCCCCTGCCTGGGACCGACTAAGGACTGATGTGAGGGAAGCAAACTGGGTCGACAGGGCCGGCCAGGACCACATATGCCAGATCTGGCTGGAGGAGGGGGTGCAGCCTGGACTGAGGACCACCCTGGGGCCCCAACTGGAAGTCCCTGGCTTCACTGCCTGGGAACCTGCCTCACCCACAGCCTGGACCCAGAAAGAAAGAGATGGGAGCCATCTAATCACTGCACAGCTACCCTGCCTGTGCTTTAGGCCCAGAAGGGACAATCATGGGTCTTTCTCTTCCCAACCCTTGGCCATTGGCCACAAAACCGGCTGTTTATAGGTTGGAAGGAAGGCCTTTAGAGAACCCAACTGACGAGATATTGGACACGGACCCAGCTGCCCTCCTGGGCCCCATGCCTGTCAGAAAGGCTAGACCCCAGAGAAAGAGGCTGTCACAGCCCAACCCATGGCAGTGACGAGTCTCTGCCCCGGCCCAAAGCTGTAGTGAGAGAGAGCTGCTGCCATGTAGGGAAGGCAGGGGTGAGGGGGGCCTGGGACAGGGGCAGGGGAATTATATGAGAGGAACAGGACCACAGGGAACCCTGCCAAGGCCACAGGTAGCTAACGTCTGGATGTGAGGGCTCACAGGTGCTGGGTTCAGCGACAGCCAGGCCTTAAGCCCCACCCTCACCTCACCATTTAGGATGCAGCTAACCTGAGCCTTCTGAGGCCATGCCTGTCCACTCTCTAGTTTACAGAGGACAACCTGGTAGACACAAGATTGTCTCTGTCTTTTTTTTCCTTTTAAGTCTATTTATTTTTGAGAGAGACAGAGCACAAGCAGGGGAGAGGCAGAGAGAGGGAGACAGAATCTGAAGCAGGATCCAGGCTCTAAGCTGTCAGCACAGAGCCCAATGACCGGCAACATCATGACCTGAGCCAAAGTCAGACACTTAACTGACTGAGACATCCAGGCACCCCTGTCTGTTTGCTTTTTGAAGTTTATTTATTTATTTTGAGAGAAAGCACATGAGCAGGGGAGAGGTTAGAGAGGGAGTGAGAGAAAATCCTAAGCAGGCTCTGCACTGCACAGAGAGCCTGATGCAGGGCTCGACCTCATGAACTGAGCTGAAGATCATGAGCTGAGCTGAAATCAAGAGTTGGATGCTTAACTGACTGAGCCACCCAGGCGCCTCATGAATACGTATTTGTGTCATTCACTAAATATTTCCAGTTTCCCTCCTTCCAGGCACACAGTGGGACTGTGCTTCTTGGATCCCTTATGACTAGTTTTGGCCAATAAGCTGTAAGCAGAAGTGACACATGTCCCCTCCAGGCTGGGATACCCAGAGCTCTCTTTCCATGTGGCACAGCAACTGGCAATATTCAAGCTGAGTGACCATGATGAGCCAAACTCCACGCTGACCAATGACAGACATGTAGCATGAGACGGAAATAAATTTTTGTTAGGTAAAGCCACTGAAACATTGGGATTGTTTGTTACTACAGTATATCTTGGTCTTCCTAGCTGATACAAGGGAACCATAGAACAAAACCAGGGGGCAGGGGGACCTCAGTAGCCAAGTCTGAAAAAATTCATATCCAGGGATCGGACTAGTTTATAAATGGTTTAGGAATAGTCAATACAGACAAAATGTTCCATGTTTTTAGCTTTTTCTGGTAGTGCAAATGCAAAGTAAAGAGGGAATATGGCTACTAGAGAGGACAAAGCTAGGGGGTTTTTGACCTGGAAACTACCAGAATTTGGAAAGAGTCTACCTGTCCTTATAAGATACAGCTCTAGGTGCTAAGGGACAGTCTTAGTTGTCCTCCACAAGACATCTGGAGAAATGGCCCCAACATGCTGCTCCAGATGAGAAGGTTGTTAAAGTCCCCCTGTCACCAAGAAAGGGAATAGGGGCAGCTGGGAAGCAGCCTGAGGACAAGTGTCTCACTGGACCCACCACCTCCGGCCTACATGCCTAACACTAAATGACCATCTACTCACAAACTGCCAGTTAGGCCCAATCTCTCAATCTGGGGGTGAGGACATGGCAACAGGGATACTAAAAGGAAGCCTCTAGAACCCAAACTATGAGGATGTGAGTGAGGCAGGCATACAGTATATGAAGTGAGAGAACGTGTGTGCATGTGTGTGCATGCCTGTTTGCACACACAGGAGTGACCTTGGAATGAAAGAGAATTCTGGAACCTGGTTGCTCAGCTGAGGGAGGGATGGTGGCCACTCCTAGATACAACCACAAGCTGGTGACCAGTCCAGAAAGGGGACTAGATGGTTCCCTCAGCCCAGCGCCCCCTCCAGTGAGGGGCCATCACTGCCTGGAGCCATGGCCAGAGCCGTGCTTGCCGGCTGGTCCCTTTTAGGACCAGGAAGAACTCTAAGCAGCAGCCGAGGAAGACTGACCCTGCTAAGGCCCCCCTACCTGAGCTCTAGGTGGGCATGGTGGACGACAGGGGGTGGGCGGGAGGGGGCGTTTGAAGAACCTGCCCAGACAGAAAAGGAGGTCTGGGCCTGTGTGGTGGATGGGCCTTACAGTCTGGCTCTTCAAAAAGAAGATTCTTCCGGGAACTTCCTTAGGCACAAGCCAGGTCCAGGGAAGGAAGTCGGTGCAGCACCGGAGCGCACAGGGACGTCTGCAGAGGCCTGCGGGCTTACTGCCATCTCCAGAGCGAGCTTGGCAGACACGGAAACATGCCCGTCAGCCCCACACGACTCTAGCAGGGCCGGCTAGGCAAGAGGATGCCACCCAGGAAGCGGGAGAGCGGTCAACCGTGCAGAAGAAAGGGAAGACGGGACAACGTGCACTGGCTATGATGGGCACTGACAAGGGTGCCCACATGGTAGCAGGATGACGGCCCGCAAAGACACCCACGTCCTAATCCCCACAACTGTGCCCACATGAGGCTCATGTCAGAGAATTAAGGTTGCAGAGGGTTAACTAAGCAGCCAGCTGTTAGACAGGGAGGTGGTCCTGGATTATCCACGTGGGCCCAGTGAGATCGCACGGTCCTAGGGAGAGGGAGGCAGAAGAGTCAGAGGTCAAAAGGAGAGGGGAGGACAGAGGCGAGTGATCTCTGTGAGAAGGCCCCCCTCCCACCATTGCTGGAGGAAGACGGTGGAAGGGGTCCCGGAGCTGAGAAAGGCAGGCAGCCTCTTGAAGCTATAAAGATAAGGTCATGGATACTCCCCCAGAGCCTCCAGAGGGAATCAGCATCTGGACTTTAGTCCGGTGAGACCTGTGTCAGGCTTCTGACCTGTGGAATCATAGATGAGGAATTCCTGCTTTTGACCGATTAACTTAGGGCAAAATTTGTTTCAGCAGCTAGGGAAAATTACTCCAGCCGAGGGGATGGGAATGATGGTCGTGGGCCTAGACACATCTTTATGACGTCACCAACATGACACTCAGGAAGCCCCTGCCGGTGTCTCCTGGATGAGGACCCATAAAGCCCCTCCCAGAGAAGTGGGTCTGCCAGCGAGTCTACATGGATTGGGCCTCACTCACCATATCCCTCTGAAAGGGAGCCAAGGAAGGTGCCAGAGACCTCAAAGCTCAGCACGAGAGACCCTCTAGCAGAATGCCTACATCCCAGCATGGCATGAGGGGCAGGCTGACCACCCAGGAGGGACCAATATAAAATGATCAAGGCCATCAGGCAGACGCCAACACGCTCACTGTGTTTTAATTTCATTTGATTTCATTGTCTCATTGTTCTATTATGAACGCCAATAATCTTTACCTTGGGTAATCTTTACCTTGTCTTCCTAAAACACTCTTGTGCTTATTGAAACTAAAAGGGATACTGCCTCACATACACATTCCCCTTTCCCGCCTCTTCCCTAAATTGTCATCTTTCCACTTTATGACAGACGTGTCCCACCGTATAACCAGTAACTCAAATCTTTTGCTTCCAGTAAAAGAGAATACTTCGAACAGAGAAGACTGCTGCTCACCCAGTTCTTTTATGCATTTACTCAATACATGATCTTCCCTTTGAGCACGCACTTTAAAACAATATGAAATGTTTTTTACTTGACAAATTAGTGTTTCTTCTAGTATCCAGAAAACACATTTTCACTTACAGTTAAGACAGACTTTGCCAACTGAATCTCAGGCACAACATTATGATTTAAATATCGTTTTGGTGTTACCATTTGCTAACTTTAAATCCTCGTCAAACTCATGTTCTAGTAAACGCGACCCATTCTTTTACATCAACTGACCAAGTGTCTTGAAAGGTAGTTTGTCAGGAGACTGTACAAAACGAGTCTCAAGAAATTGTTGGTATAAATCTTAGGACCAACATTTCAAAGCAGAGTTTCTCACTCTCTTCAGTGATACTTAAGCATACCTCAGCATATAAACGACTTCATTTTTTAAAAAAATGATTGTCTCGAATATTGAAAAATATAGGCAGCCGCTAAGTAGTGTTTACACGTATATTGTAGCAATTTCAGAAAAAGCCAGTAAGATGTTAAATGGAAAAAAATAAGAAAAAAAAAAAAAACAAGGTATCTAGCTGAACAGAACAGAATGGGAGCTCTCTCTCAGGACTTAACAAACCACAGTGAGTGAAAAAAGACTAGAAGGAACAGGTAGAATTCTGAACGATTCTGTTCTGCCTTGCGAGCTTTCCTGTTCCATCCATATTTTATATAATGAACATGTATGGCCTTTTCCTTTTCTCCCTGTTTTAATTGATTCATGCTCACTGTAGCGATGCATTTCTTTTATAATTGGGGGGGGGAGGTTCAGGAAAATGCTGAAAATGGAAAGATCAGTGAGAGTCTGCTCTCAAGGAATTCACTAGCTTAAGAAACGATGTGGCTGAAAATATCAACAGCCTCAAGAGAAGCTGAGATGGATTCGCAGCTGGGTCAGGGGACAGAGAGGGAATTCGTGTTTACTGAACGCCTACCACGGGCCTTCTGCAGACAATTTATACATGTCTCGTCTCATTTAATCCCCATGATAATCCCATGAGGTAGGTACTGTGGTTGGTCCCTTTTAACAGATATGGGAACAGAAGCTCAGAGCAGGGCTGGGGACAGTCCCATCTTGCACAGGACGCAAGACAAATTTGAACCCAGTTTCTTGGGCTGTAGCAACCAAGCTCTTCTCCCTGCATGGTGCTGCCTCGAAGGCAAAGTGGAGACAGGATCACCTCAATCCCACATCCACTGGGGGTTCACCGGGAGCTGGCCCAGCCCATGATGTAGACTGAACCTCGGTGAGCCTCTGCCCTCCGTCTGTGGCCACTCTGCACCAAGAAGTTCTTTCCTTTCCCACCCAAACTGTATCTACCACCCGCGTCCTGCCGCAATGACCATCCAGGCGCAGGAGAGAGAGAAGACAGTCACCTACCAGGACCACATCACAAGATGGACAGCAGCCCAGAGCACAGAAGGAAGGACATGCAAAGAGCTGAGTGCCTGCCCAGCTGGCAAGGGTCAAGGAGCCTCTGAGCACTGCTCCACACTCTCTGAGGCCCTTGAGGGGCTGGCTCTTCCTGTCCCTTGTCAACACCCAAGGGCTGTGCAAGGTCATGGGATAACAATGTGGATTTCTGCCCACACGGCTTATCAGTTGAAAGCACATACCAGCTTTAACCAGCACACAGTCTCTGGGCACCAGGCATCCCAATAGCCTTGGTTGGTATCCTTCTACCCAGATGTCATCAGATGCCCCTCAGTCACAAGGATCCAACTCCCTACTTCTGGACAGCTACACACGCTCCCCTCACAGTCCCTCTGAGACTGTAAGCCTGAGTCCCTGGAGCCTGAGACATTCTTCCAGTCATAAAAATAGAGAAACTAAGATCCTGAAAAGCAAGACCCTGGGTCTGCAGGACAAAGGTGCCCTGGGGTTTGAAGGCTGAACGGCCCATGGATGTTTTATTTGGCTTGCTGTTTAAATTGTTTGATTCGTTGACAACAGTTAGAAATCAGATTTTATAATTAAAGTCCACATTTAGGGCTCCTCTTACAAAAAAAAAAAAAAAACTGGCACATCTACTGTACTAGGATTTTCATTCCCAAATGGCAAAATCAGCTAAAGCTGTTTAACAGCTGCTCCTTTTAACAGAGATGACCTCTCTAGACCCCACACACCAGGCCCTGTAGGGTCCAGCTGCCTGGTTCGCCTAGGTGTGTCACCTGCCTAAGACTGTAACCCTGGGGAGAACATCATCTTCACTCACTGGAGACCTGCTGTTGGGGTGGGGAAGGGGGGAGGGTGATGGGCATCATTCAGAAACAAAATGAATGAAGCTGGAATACTCCAAAGAGCAAAGGGGAAGCAAAATATGTCAACAGAGAATGTGGAAGAGCCAAAACGGCCTGTGGAACGCAGGAAGCACCGCCACCACACTGTGAGCCCCTGGGTGCAAGAAACGCGTATGTCTGCCTGTGTCCTCAGCTCCCAAGCACAAAGAGTTACTGTCCACAGAGACAAATGTGTAGAAACAGTGTCAAGGGAGCAAGAAGCACCGTAAAACTCATGGCATGTGACTGGATAAGTCTGTGTCACCCCAGATCCCCCACCCCAGTTAGGGTCATTCCTGACGAAGGATGCCCCACCCTCCCTGGCCAGAGCCCACACCAGGCATTTTTCAAGCAGGTGTAAGGACAGCACACAGAAAGGAAGTCCAGGGGCGGGCCATGTGAAGGCAGGGGCTGCAGGGAGGCCACTCAGACACCAAAGGATGGGGCTATCCCCTCCCGCACCTCAGTGGACATCAGACAATGGACATCTGCCAAGGCTGGAAGCAGCAGTCCCCACGATAGGCAACACCAGCTTGACCCTGCTGGCCACCACTCCAAAAACACACTCAAAACTCCAGGCCTGCACACCCACTTTAAGGCATCCTTGGGCCTTCAGGACTCACAGCTGGGCCTTCCCCTTCTCTGCTGCACCCAAGAATAGGAGACTCCCAAAGGCCTCCTTCTAGCATAAAGCTCTGACCTGGGCACAGATCAGAGCCTTCACTGAATCACCCTACCTGTGCAGGTACCCAGGACCCCAGCAGCCTACATAGCCCAAGGCAGCAGGAGGGCTCTAGGCCCAACCACTGGAGGGAGGGGGTAGGGGATGGAAGAGCTGGCCTGGAACACTCAGCCCGCCCACCTCTTCGCTATGCTCACTGTCCTGTCAGTCTCTCCTGGGACGAATCCTGGCATCCTGTGCCACCAGCTGTGTCCCATATCCTCATACTCCAGGGCAGGAGTCTCAGAGTCAACCCATGGATACAGGGAGCAAGGTAGAGCACAGAAAAAGGTACCTGGGCTAAGCAGATGCCAGAGGTGGAAAGAGGGCCCTAGGCTCTGACCAGGAAGGTGGCTGGTGGCATGGGAGAGGAATTCGGATTCCAGAGCCCAGCATCGAGAAGGGTGAGAAGTAAAGGAAAGAGAGACGAGGGGGAAACAGATGGTGCCGCTGACGCGAACGCCGCCGCCACGCACCTGTGACCCCCGCTGGCGGCCGGAACCGAGGCAGCGGCGGCAGGCCACAGTGGCCGCACAGGCAAGGGCTAGGATTCCCCGCAGCCCGGCCGGCCCAACTCCGCTCCGTTCCTGGTCAAACAGCGCCCACATCCGGCCCAGGCGCCGGCGCCTCCGCCCGCGGCAGGGACTGCGAGAGAGAAACCGGCTCCTCCAAACCCGGAGGAGGAGCTCGGCACAGACTCGCTGGGCCGAGGCACTGAGTGGGCGCGGGGCGCAAAATGCCGCGCGTACTAGATTGTGCTGCGGAGAGGGGGGTCGACGGACTCCAGGCGCTCCTCGCTTCCAGACGAGGAAGACCCCTGCCCATGCAGGTCAAGGGCGGTGCACCGACACAGGTACCCAGCACGCAGACACGCCCACCCACAAACACTCAAGAAACAAAGACGGCCCTGAGCTACGTACGCCTGCGCAGCCAGCGCTGGGCGCACAGGCGCGCGCGCCCAGCTGTAAAAGAACCGCACAATCCCGCAACACGCCCCGCAAGGAGCCCCGCTCACTGTGCTCACAAGCTCCTGGCTCCAGCTCCCCGGCGCAAAGCACTTGCCGCGCCACCATTTGGTGGGCTGGGAGGGCGCGCGCAACGTGCTTGGCACCGCGCGGCTGCCCAGGCGCACAGGGGGCTTTGGGCGGCCAAGACCGTCGCAACCCCGCGGGTCTCCGCTGCTGCGCCGCCTGCAGGCCGCGGCCCTGTTAGCCCTGGGTGCCGCGGCCACTCACCTTCCTGCACGGCCTGGAACGGGTTGTTAGCCTCTATGACCTTGATGGAGTAGGTGATCTTCTCGCTCTGCAGGATGTCATCGTTGAGACTCAGGTCTGATACGGCTAACTGGAACACCCTGTCGTCCTTGGCCGCGTTCTCCTCGAAGATGGCACCTGGAGGAGAAGAGGGGTCAAGACCCGGCCTAGAGAGGAGCTCTCCCTCCTCACCCCACCCCCACCCTAGCCTTGGCCCTCAGGTCGTGATCCTGGCAGGTGGGCTGATTGCCTGCTGGGTAGTTTCTCAGACTGGGGTTTCAGCTTGACAGGACAGTTTAAGGCTCTCCTCGCTCAACCAGCACGGGAATACGTCCCCCACACACTGAGTACATGTGCACACAGTTGACATGAGTTACATATACACATCGTACATGCTGCCACCAGGTCACACACGTGTCTCACCTCATGTCCCGGCCATGCCCCACGGACTGAGGCAAGCTGGAGTGGTCTCAGGCAGCACCCAAATGCCTTGATATGACCCCAAGAATCCCATCGCAGGGGCCAGAAAGTTCCCCTGCAGAGCAATGTCCCAGACCCCAATCCCAAATGGAATGATGACTTCCTTCTGCCCTGAGATCCCCCTTTGAGTGAAGCTGAGTACGCAGGTCCAGCTGAATTTGCTGCACCTGGGGGCTTCTTTTCGCAGGGGCCCGGGTGACCAACGGGTCAGTCCCAGCCTGGCTCCCTGGGCTCCACCTCCTGCTCTCCATCCCTCCTGCTGCTTCTTGTGTGTGTGTGGGAGGACAGGGGGCTGTACCCTAGACCCCTTCCCTTCAGACCCAGGAGAGCTGAGGAGCTCATAAGGTACCGCTCTTGAAAGGGCTTTCTAGAACCGCGAACATCTCCAGGGCAGCCTCGGGCTGGCCCTTTGCGCGCTTAGCACAGCCTTAGCGGACTCTGCGCTTCCAGCGGAGATCTGTCGGATTCGCCAGAGCTTGGCCCTGCAGCCTGGACAACTCTGGAGTCTTCCCTGCACGCCAGGCCCCGCGGGTCCCCACGGTCTCAGGACTGGGCCCAATGATCCCGCGAGCTGGGGACTGGGCGGGAGGAGGGAGGCCCCGGTTCCACGTTACACCCAGAGCCGCAATGCTGACCGCGAGACCCGAGGCCCCCCTCCCCCCGGGCGGGAAGCCGGTTTGGCACCGGGCCCCTGGGGGGGGCGTTGCAGCTCACCCAGTCGAGGCCTAGTCCCTCACCACTCCTCCCCACCCCCCATCCCACGCCCTGACTGTCCCATCATCCCTGCCTTCTCACACCTCCCCACCCCCAGTGTCTCTGTGCTCGCTGGTCTTTCCCAACTTCCGGAAAGGCGACTGCAGAGAGGCTCCCCCAAAGCAACCGCTCTCAGCCCCCCAACCTGGCCTAACTTCCTGGGATTCCTCCCCTGTCGACACCAACTCCCACACACTCCCCTTCCGCGCACCCCCTCCTCTTCTCTATCTCATCTTCTCTCCTGGTTCTCTCCCTCTATCCATCTCTTCCCGCTCAGCGCACACACACACTTCTCCCCACCCCCCGCCGCCCACGCTTCTTCCCCCCGGCTCCCACCACCTGGACCGTCTGCCAGCCCCCAAGACTTGGACCACGGCAAACTCTGGAACTGTCCAGGATTGGGCTGCAGTCGCCACAACCAGATACACAAACACCCACACATATACCGCGAGATACACAGACACACACCGGGGAAACAGGCAGACACTGTGTCCACTCTAACAGGCTGACAGTCGTGCACGCACCAACACTGGCTCAGATGGACCCACACATCCCAACGCCCTCTCGCAGTGACACCAACACGGTGCCAGGCTCACACACAGCGATGCACGCTGACAACACCCACCCACCCACATTCACACACGGTTCCGGTCGGGCCCCTTTGATCCTGCCCTGCCAACTTGGCCAGACCCGGGGCCGTGCCCGCCCTCTGCCCCCGGCTGCTCCGAGCCCGCCGACGGCCCAGCCAGGGGCGCGGGTCTGGACGCGCGTCCAGACCTGGGTTCCCCGCAGCCGCGGCCCTAAGTGTCGGCAGAGGCCGCAGGGATTGGAGCCCCAGGGAGCGGCGAAGAGCCCGCGGGAGCGCGGCGCGGCCCATGCACAGCTCCTCCGCGGGGCGGCGCGGCGCGGCCCTTCGGGGGAGCACCGCCCGCCGAGCCCCTCAGCCCGGGGAACCGCCAAGTTTGGACGCCGCGCACCCCCCACGCCGCTGGGGCCCCCGCCCAGCCTCGACCCGGCTGCCCGCCGCGCTCACCGATGTGGATGATGGAGTCGGCCCGCACCGACACGCACTGGCATATCCAGGGGAGAAGCCACAGCGTCAGCGCTTCCATGTCCCCCGGGCGCGCGGCTCATCCGCCCGGGCCCGGGGCGAGGCCGAGGGCAGCGCGGAGCGGGGAGGCGCCGGTCCGGGTGCAGTCCCGGGCCGCTCCCCGGGAGAGCCGAGCCCGCCCGTGCGTCTTCTCCCGCGCGCCCGCCCCTGCGCCCTGCGCCCGCCCCAGCCCAGCCCAGCCCAGCCCAGCGCGGTCGGGCTCCCGCTCCGGCTCCGGTGGCGGCTGCGGCGGCGCTGGCAGCCCGAGCCGAGGCCGGCGAGGCGGGGGCGGCCCGCGGCGGCGGCGGCGGCGCTTCCCGCGGCTCGGGCGGCTTCGGAGGCGGCGGAGGCGGCGGCCGGGCCGGCGCGGCGGCTCCGGGCTCGCTGTGTGTCTGAGCCCCGGCGAGGAGCGAACTGCGGAGGACGCCCCCTCCCCTCCCCCTCCCCCTCGGCTCCGCTCCCCCTCCCCTCCCTGCCCGCCTCCCTCCCCTCCGCCCTCCTCTCGGCCACGTGACTGCGGAGCCTCAGCCTCGCCGCGCGGCGCTCGCCCGCTCGCGGCTCGGAGGGGGCGCCAGGTGCTCCGCGCTCCCGGTCCGGGGGACACTCGGGGGCCGGCATGGCAGCGGGGACCGGCCGAGTCCGCGGCGCGCAGAGGCTTGGCTGCCCTGGGTCTTGTGCACACCTTCGCTGGGGGCAGGAGGATGGAGAAGGGTCGACCACCGCCTGCCCTCGGGGGATCCCGGAGCGCCCGCCGACCTCAGCCTCCGAGCGTCTCGGACCCTCCCCCCGCCCCGGACAGAGAGCCCTAGCGGAGCCGCACCGGGGATAGCCGAGAGAAAGACGGGGCGGGTCTTTGAGCCAGGCACCGGGATGCAAGGGGAGCCAAAGGGGACCCGGCGCGGCGGAGCGTCGCGGAGCTGAGCCAGCGCCGAGGCTCGAACCCTAACTAGCGGCGCAGACTTCGGCCGGCGCCCATCCCCCGCCCCGCGGGCCGGGCGCTCAGCCGGGAGTCGAGCAGAAGGCTCGGACTCTGAAGCCTAATTCATGGCCGGAAACCGGCGCAGCCGTGACCGCGGCGCCTGGACGTGAGGAGCCTTCCAAGCGGCCGGCGTACTCAGACTCCCACTCTGCACGGAGCCTTCACGCGCGAGCCCGGGCGGAGAGCCCGCTCCTGGCGGCCAGCGCCGAACCAGCTCTCTCTGCCGCCTGGTGAATGCCTACGGCGGGTCATCGCCAGATGCAGGGTTAACCAGTGTGGGCTCAAGCCTGGGAAGAGATGGCAAGCCTGACGCGCAGCTCCCCCACCCCCAAGTCCCAGACGGACTGGGCTCCACGTGGCACGCCCGAGATTTCGGGGAGATAGCTGAGACTTCCGGAAGGACCCCAATTCCGCGGAAGCTCGGTCTGGGCTCGTCTGGCAGAGCCTAGTGTAAGGGACCGCTGGGGAAAACCCAGGAGCGCCCCATGGCCCTGTAGTCTCAGCCGGAAGGCACCTGCCATGCCCCGCGATAGACGCAAGGGACCTGGAGGGGCTTAGCAACAGACCTCGCCTGGAACTCCCCGCGCAGTGGGAGAGGAGGACACCTAAACAGATCATTAAAAGATGTGGCGAGGACCTTGAAAGAGCCATGTATGCATATGGCCAAGCATGCGAGTAAGAGCCAGGGATGGCTTCCTGGAGGAGGTGACAGTTCTAAAAGCTGAGTGGGGGGTATCAAGGGAGAAGGAAGAGAGGCCTCCAGGCATTGAACACTGGTTATTCAGCCAAGTTAGGAAGAGAAAGAATTTAGTGTGTGTGTGTGTGTGTGTGTGTGTGTGTGTGTCTCAAGCTGCCAACCACGGAGGAGTCATTGACAAATGTTACTTTGGAAAGGTGGGGGAGGTGGCTGTGCAGAGAGGGCCAAGTACAAGCCTGGAGAGCAATGAGGCAGCCCTTGCAGTGGCTGCTGGGGCTGACTCAGCCCAGTGGGGGCAGCCTGGTGGAGAGTAAAAGCTGGGTTGGAGAAATAGCGGGGAACCACATGAGCAGGCAAGGTGGCTTCCAGGATGAGGAGCCAATGGGCAAGAAGAGAGGAATGACAGAGCCTGAAGGAGGTTGGGCTTTGGGGGGCTGGGTGTGGTGCCCGCACATATGCACTTCCTTAAGAAACCTATCTTTGGGGCCCAACCAGCCTCTCCAAACCCCTACTCGTTCATGCCTCCATTCTCATTCTCTCAAAATTCCACCATTCGCTGGCCAAAAAGTTATAGACAGTAGAGAAATAAAGGATGGACTTTATTATATAACCATTTGGTTCCTATGGGGCTGCCCACCGTGGAAAGATAGCGGGTGTGGTCATCCAGTAGGGGCTCAAACCTGAGGCCAAGAGCCACAGAGTGAGGAATCCCCAAATTCAACTTCTTTGGGCCTCTGCAGTGTGTTAATAAAGTACGTGACACTTCTAACCCAGTTGGAAGTTTCCTTGGTGTACATAGCACTAAGTAGGGATAGCATGATTGCAGCAGGCCAGTCCTCAAGACCTCCCTTCTAAGTATTAAGAACACAACCTATCAACACACACTGTTTTGAGGAGACTTCTGTCCGTTTCTAGTCTGGATGATGAGGTCCTTCTGGTTTGGGGCATGAGGGTTGTCACTCAGGTTAGAATCCCCTCAGAAGCTGTTGGCCTGGGGCAACCTCCCTTTCTGCCCTAAGTAGCCCCTCCCCCTCTACCTCCCACAGGGTGGGGTCCACCGCCATCAGCAGATGCTCATCTGCTAGTGCTCATACTCCTACACTCCCAAGCCAGGCCAGCTTTCCCTGACAGGCTGGGATGGCCTGGGTTCCACTTGCCTGGCCTCAAGGGGAACTCTGCACAGGTCACATTTCTCCTGGAGCTGGGAGGCAGGCCCAAGGGTCACTTGTCCCTATGCACACTCACCTCTAGGCAAGACTGTTAATCCTCTGCCACCTGAGGTTGGGACTACCAGATTTCAAGGACATTGGCTATTATTAAGGGCTTTATCAGGCTCATCAAACCCTTAATTATTTATTGATCCCAGCCAGTCTAGTCCCTTTAAGCCCTAATAACCCCCTGAGACCGCAAAAGCTGCCTCCCAAAACCAGGCTCCTAGGGAAGCAATTCTACGTGACAAGCAAGATCACCCTGTAATAACTTGGCTGAAGAAGATAGATTAGCAAACTCTGGGTCATATATTACCTACCCATTTCACAGAAGGGAAAACTGAAGCTCAGATAAAGAAGTGAGTGACTGACTCGAGGCATGAGGTCAGCTGCTGGCCGACCCAGGACTCAGTCTTCTTGATTTGCTCCTAACTACACAAGATGTATTCACAGAAATTAAAACTGAGCCAATAAATCCTTCTTTTGCACAGAGTTCAGCCAATACAGGTGATTACTTTTACTAAAGACTTACTCAGTTACACTGATTCTAATTACATGTATTTAGCATTTACCACGTGGTGGGCACTGTGCCCAGTACCCTACATCTTACCTGTCGAGGTGGCATTCCCATTTTTGCACACAAGGAAATAAAGAAGGATGTAAAAAGATCGATTGCCGCATCAGGAATCTCAACTGGAAGGGTATTGAATGTCAGTAGTTTACCGCCGAAGCTACAGACAAATTGGCAAGGCAAAGTGAGAGCCCAGGGTGGTCAGCGAGGAAGCCATAATCATTGTAACTTAGAGCTCTATCATTCCAGAAATGCAGACCTCTCCTTTCTCAACCCAGCCAATAACTGTACTGAGGAAGGGCCAGCTGGAATCCTGTCTCTCCCAGGTGCCTGTCGCCCCAGCACAGTCCCTGCTCAGTGTAGATCCACCACCGCCCAACCCCTGCAGAGGTGCCCCTCCCTGATCATGTTTCCTCCCAGAGAGCCCCCCAAATAAGATCTGAAAAACTGCCTTCCACTTCCCTCCCCAGCATAGACCCCACCAGGGATTTCTAAGACAATTCAGCCCAGGCCCTACATGAAGGTTACTGCTAGCAAGAAAGACCAAAGCCCCGCCTGGAGGAATTCTCTGCAGGCTTTGACGGAGACACCAAGGTCAGTAGGAGGAGACCAGCCTGAGCCCTGAGGTCAGCCAGCAACTTAGAAGGAGCCAAGCTTGGAGCCCTGCAGCCTGAGCCCAGGCTAGACCCATGGGCTCTAGAAGACCCACCCTCTGCCAGGATTCTGAGCTCAGAAAACTTCACTGCCACTTGCCCCTCTTAACCCACTGGGTTTTTCTTTAAAACAAACAAACAAACCTGTATTTATCACTCATTTACCCCTTTGGCTCTCTGATTGTATGTAAATGGCCCTTTACATACAAGGGCCCTTTATACACAAAGTAAATCTCTACTCTGTCTTCCTTACCCCTTCTTGCCAACGTCTTTCATCTCACTTTCACAGTTTCTCAGTTAATATTTATTTTATTTGATCTTCTTTTATATTACCATATTTTTTATTTTGTTTTACTCTTGGTTAGCCTCATGGGCTTTTGTTTTCAATTTCCCAAGCCAGCAATCTTTTGCATCGTTCACTCTACTATTTGAGCCTTCTATTCACTTGGCCTTTGGTTTTCCTGAGGTGGAGGATGGGGGAGTGGAGCCACCTGGGCAGGACCCACTTGTATGCCCCCACCCCCTGCCCACACTCAGCTTCTGCACCTTCTCGGGGTACCCCCTCCACCACACTGCCAATGGCACAGTACAGGCGCCCATGGCTGGCACCCCAGGTAGAGGAGGGCTTCTGCTTGCTGGAATCATTCCCAGCGAGGAGGAAGAAAACCATACCCAGGGTGCCCTCCCTAGATATAGCACCTTATCTTTGCAGGGTAGAGACCCCTTCTTTATACCCATTATACTGTCAGGAAACTGGGGCCCAGGACAGGGTGCTCAGTCTGCTAAAAACCAAGGTAGTCCAAACAGTTACCTGCGTGAAATGTTGCTTCCTTCGAAAAGCGAAAAGTTTCACTCCTGGGTGAAAAGCTGGACCACATACATCTGGTCCCTGGACCCATGCTTTCCAGGCAGGGTGGGTGGTAGAACCAAACACCAGCTCCGGCCCATCTGAGGCTCTCGTACTGACATCCAGGGGTTCCCCTTGGCCTCCTGAAAGTCCAGCAAGCTCCATCCTTGCCATAGGCTCGTCTGAAGATCAGACAAGGCAGGCCAAAGTTTGCACAAAAGCATTATGGCATGCCAAGGGAGAGCGATAGGAAGGGAGGGAGGCTCCCAGGAAGGATCCCTGTGACCTGTCATCTTAATCCCGGGCCTCCTGGGGCAATCTGAGTCCCAACCTCATCCAAAGCAGTGGTCCTCCAGGTGTGTGCTCCCCAGCCTGGATCTAGGAGGTTCTTCAGAGGAGGCTCAGGGCCTTTGGGGCTCTAGATCCACCCCACTTCCTGCATCTTGCAAGGGGGTGTTCTGGATCCATTGCATGTGAGGAAAGCATTCCACAGATGAGAGTCTAAAGTGTAGAAACCACAGCCCCAAGAAGTCTCTCCCTGAGCACATAACCCTTCCCGGTTGCCTGCTGGAGTCCTGCTTCCCAGTTACAAGGCCTGAGGAGGCTCTTCCCTCTTTCCTCAGCCCCTGAGCCTTGGCTTTTTTGCATCTGGAGGAGCTCCCAATTCCCCAAGTAGGACCAAGTAGCAGGAAACTGACCCCTGGCTTGTCTGTCCTTCCCTACAGCCAAACTCAGGGCTCCACACCTTCATCAGGCACTGTCCAGGGCTCCAGATCCAGGACACGGAGCTCCGCAGATGCCCCCGCCCCTCCCACCAATGCCCAGGGCCCCTCCTGCCCCTGCCTACACTGGCTCCATGCAGGTTGAGCTGAGACTGTGAACTATGGAAAAAAGTACACATTTCAAGCAGAGAGAACAGCAAGAGGGAAAGAGTGGTGATAGAAGCACATAAAGAAATGCAGAGGGAAGGGGCGCCTGGGTGGCTTAGTCGGTTAAGCGTCTGACTTTCGCTTAGGTCATGATCTCACAGTTCGTGGGTTCGAGCCCCGCGTCGGGCTCTGTGCTGACTGCCAGCTCAGAGCCTGGAGCCTGTTTCAGTCTGTGACTCCCTCTCTCTCTGACCCTCCTCTGCTCATGCTGTCTCTCTCTCTCCTAGAAATAAATAAAAATATTTAAAAAAAAAAAAGAAATGCAGAGGGAAGAGAATGTGAAGGAGGAGTTCATGGAATGCCCTGGGTGGAAGTTGCCAGAATAGCCCAGGTGAGAGATGCTGAGGCTAGATTCACCGGTCCCCAAACACAGAGCAGCACCCTGGGGTATCTCCTCAGCCAGAAATGTGTCACCTGTGTGTCCTGAGTGAGTGTCCTAGGGGAGCCAGAAGGCCACTGATCTGCAATGAAGAGTCACAATAGAGGAGAGAGGCCCTTGTCCCCCGGCCACCAAGGATCACAAGAGACTCCAGCCCTGGCTCTGCAAAGGACACTCTGTGCCAGTCGTATGTCCTCTGCCCTCCACGGGGATGGGGCTGCGGGTGTTCACAGGTGAGGTGAGGCTCACTAGACCCCAGTCCTGGCCTGCTCCACATCTGCAATGGGGTGCCCGAGTGTCAACCCGCACACCGGACTGGGAGCTACATGGTGGAGACCGAAGCCACTTTGTTAACTGAATGTGAGAGGCCCACCACCTCCCACCTCATCCCATCCTAAGCCAGGTGCAGCCCAGCAGCTCACACCAACCTAGACCTGCAGTCTCCCAGAGCTTAGCCCCCCATTTTCCCAGGGGAGCAGGGATTAGGGAAACTACATCTGCCTGGAGCCCTGGTTCATCTGGCAGATAACCCCTTCCCCAAACCCAGGCGTCCTACTAGAAACAACCCCTAACAGATCAGATCACTCTGCTCATGGACACACCTATTTCCATAAGGAGGTTTTCTGGCCTGTAAACCTCTTCTTTTATCTGGAGATGAAATGAAATTGTGATTGATTTTTTCCAGTCTGGTTGTCATGACGCATTTAGCACCCTGTAAACCCAAAGGATGAACGTTCTACCTCCCAGGGATGTTCCGAGGCGCTTGGCTTGGAGCAGGGGCTGCCCAGTGCAGCCTCAGATGAGGTGGGGAGATGACACGGGCTCTGGAGACACTGCTAACATGCTGTGCAACCTTGGGCAAGGTCCCTGACTTCCCAGAGACTTGTCCGGAAAACAGAGAGCCCCAGGGAAAACAGAGGTGGTAGGAGGGCAGAAGCCCCAGCAGGGGGGCCCCAGGGGAGGAAGGGAGCCTGCCTGTGTCTGACCCTTGCCACATTCCATGCCTGGGCACAGCGGCACCATACACACCTCACTGAGGGGGGCGCCCATGACACAAGAAGGAGATGCGGTGGAGATGGGGACAAGGGTCAGCAGACTGGAGGCCCTCACGTATGCCTCCTAGCTCCTCTTAACTGTCTCTGGGATCAGAACAGGTCAACGATAAAAGAGAGGGAGGGAGAGGCTGACCTAGGAGATGAGAACAGCCCTCGGAGATCAGAGGGGAGAGGAGGGGCAGGGCTCAACCACAGAGAGGCCCAGACCTTTTGCTCATATGGTTAGTGATCATCACAAGACGCTGTGAAAATGGGCTTCTCATCCACAATCTGCAGATGAGATCACTGAGGCTCAAAGCAGGGAAGTCGCTGGACAGTTAATGGGTATGATCTGCTGAAAGGTGCCCCCCCCCAAAATATCCACATCCTAATATTCAGAACCTGTAAATGTGACCTTATTCGGGGGGGGGGGGGATGTCTTTGCAGTTGTAACGAAGGTAGATGAGGACTGTCCTAGATTGCCTGGATTGACACCAAATGCCATCACAAGCATCTTTATAAGAGAGAGACAGAGGTAGACACACAGACAGAAGGTGATGTGACCGCAGAGGCAGAGAGAGATGCAGCCACAAGCCAAGGGACTGTCAACAACCACCAGGATCTGGAAGAGCCAGGGACAGACTGTCACCCCAGAGCCTCCGGAAGGAGCACGGCCCCACCAGATTTCAGACCTCTGGCCTCCAGAACTATGACAGAATAAACTGTTCTAAGGCACCCAGGTTCTGATAATTTGGTACAGCAACCACAGGACACAAAAAGGAAGCCAGGATGCGGAGCCATGTGGCCCTGTCATGAGCCACCGGGGCCTGTGCAGGGGGGACAAAGTCCAGCATGTTCGCAGAGAAAGGCCCAAGGGCCAGTGGGCCCCGCTCTGCATCGGCGCACATCCACCCCTTCTGCAGACCAGCGAGTAGAAAGAGGAGGGCAGGCCAGCCAGGCCGCCAGCGGAGGGAGCAGCCCTCCCTGGGGCAGCCACGGGCTTGCACTTCACTGCGTGTTCTCAGAGCGGCACTAGCCTGAGGCGCCCACAAACCAAAAGGGACTGGAATCTTCTGGAGAGATCCGCAGGGGTCCAGCTGCCACAGGCTTCGCTCTGCTCTTGTGTCCCGTGTAGCCATCCACCCTTGCCCTTTTTCTTTTAAACCATATAAATCCCTTTCCTTCTCTATGCAAAAGCTTGTTTTAGGGTCTGGCTTGGTTTAGAAAATGCCAGAAAACGTGGAGAAGAAAATTACATCCACTCATCACACCACCTCCGTGCTCTTCCACACCTTTCTTCAGCTAGAAGCAGCCACGTGACACTTTCTAACCAATCAGACATTGGCTGAAGCTCTGCTCCTGAGTAATAAAAAAGCAGTGCCTCGAAGGGGAAAGAGTTTGCTCTTCCCGGTTCTTGTCTCCAACCTAGAATGTGGATGAGAGATCCAGAAGAGAGGCTGCCATCTGTGACTTTGAGAAGCCAAGCGTGGGACTGACAGCTCTAGCCCAGGATGGCAGAGCCGCCGGATGAAAATGGTAGGCTTTTTCAGCTTTGGACACAGAGAACAGTTAAGCCTTTGACTATTTAAGGTACTGCAGTAAAGTTTTTGGTTATTTGTAATACAAATCCTAACTGATATCACCCACCAGACACAGCCACTGTTGACATTATGAGTGTTTTCTCTGTGCTTTTCTTCAATTCAGATATTTTTTTAAATAGAAGCAGACAAAAGCACCATTATCTGAAATTATTTAATTTTTGCTTGTTTATTGTCTGTCTCCTCCCTATAGAAGATAAGCCTCATGAGAAGAATAGTATCTACCTTGTTTATAATTATATTCTCTGTATCTAGAACAATGTCTGGCATGTCTAGATGTTCAATAGATGTTAGTTAGATCAATGAATTAATTAATGAGTGAATGAGCATTCTAATATGAGCACTTCCCCCTGCCACAAAATTGTTTTCTGAAAACTTGATTTTTAATGGCTGATTGTGGTTCTATTCCACAGATCTATCTTACTTTATTTAACCAGTCACTTGCTGTGAGACAGTTTTTTACCCACTTTTACCGTTATAAACAATGCCACTGTAAAAGTACTTACTTAGGCATGCTCAGCTTTTATGCAATTATTTTTCTTAGGATAAATGCCTAGGAAGGTTATGCATAATTTAGATCCTTTAATACATATTTCCAAAATTGCCCTCAAAAGCTGTTTTTTAAAACCAATTTACAAATCCATGAAGGATTCCTGAAAATGTTTCTCTGTACCTCCACAACACTAGGCATTGTTAATTTCTCATGTGTTGTTCATTTTGGTAAGTGAAAAGTTGGGCCTCAAAGTTGTTTTAATGTGCATTCCCTGATTGCTGGGGCCACTGAGTGCTCTTTCTTTGACAGGTCTTTTCCCGTCCCAGGTTCCTAAAAAGGGTGAACTGCATTTGCCATCATCTGCTGGGGTGTGTCACCACAGACGGTGAAGGTAGTAGGGTCCCTTTGGCCAATGTTCAAGCCCCTCCAGGAACTATGGGGTAGAGCAGCCAGGGGCTAGACCCCTGAGTCCTTGAGACCCCAGGACAGGGATCACGGACCTGAGACCTTCCTTTACTCATGCCAGGCCACTCCCGTGGTCCACTGCTAAGGGCCACGGGGGAACAGAGTCCTGAGGCGAGGCCCAGAGCCTGGCCCAGGCGGGGCCAGGACTGCTGTTGGGGGCTGGCAGGGGCCAAGGCAAGCTGATGCCAGGCCCTGGGGGAGCTAGGAGGCTGTTAAAAACTTCTGAGGAGCATAAAGTGGGTTAGAAGAACAAACGGGAGCATTCAAGGAAGGACAAGCAAAGGCACTGAGCAGGTTCAAGAATGGCATGTGCTCATGCCCAGATCAGCCCTGTCTTCAGGACCAGCCACAGACTGGAGCAGAAGCCAGTGTGTACACCTTCACCGCCACGCTTTCCCTCAATCGGTCACACTTGCCCAGATAACCCCCGGCCTGATGCCGGCCCGGCCCAGCCTACTCCCTACGGAAAGACGTGGTGGAGGTCAAAACATTTCCTGCCCATCACTCCGCACCCGGCCTGGGCCACGCCCTGTGACACTGTGCCATTATTCCCATTTCACAGATGAGGAGATCGTGCACGGGAGGCAGGGCACGCTGGAGCGCCTCCAGGCTGCACAGAGGCAGAGAAGGAAGGAGGTGGAGGCGAGACGCCAGGCCAGGAGAGGAGCCGGGTGTCCAGCAGAGACCGCGTTCTCCAAGCTCCCTTGCCCACAGCGCCGCGGGGACAGCGAGAAAAGCGCGCGGGACGCAGCTCCCAGCTTCCGAGGCTGAACCTACTGCGCCGCCCAGAGGCAGCCGTGGTGCAATGCTGCCCCCTGCTGGCGGCCGGGGGCGCAGGCCCGGCTGCGACCCGCAAGGGGCCATTAGGAGGGAAAGGCGCCTTGACCTGGCCAGGGAGAGCTGAGGGCAATTGGGCTGTTGGTAGGAAGCCAGACAGACCTGGTCTCAATGAAAATAAAAGTAGCCAACGTTTACTATGGTCCAGGCCTTGTTGTAATACTTTACACACAGTAACTCATTTAATCTTCACCCAGTCCTTAATTAGGGAGGTGCACTAATTATTCCCATTTTGCAGAGAAGGAAACTGCCCAGCTAGAGCAGGGTTTGAACCCAGGCAGTCTGGCTCTACAGCCCTTTGAACCATTTGCTAGTCAGAAAGAGTTTGCCTTGATACGTCCCAACTCTGCGAGGTCTAGGCCCAACCCCCAAGGCCAGGCCACCGCCGCAGAACAGCAGACAAGTGTCCTACAGCACCAATTATAAACCCACTCTCTGCTTGGGCCAAGTGGAAGGACTGAAACGCTGGATTTCCTACGGGCCCGGGACTACTCCAGCCTTTCCTGGGAGCTTCCAAAGGCTTGGATCTGAGCAGGCCCCAGAATCCAAGGCAATGACCTGGGTCACTCTCATCCTAGGCCACCCAAGATCCAGAGCAGGAAGGGGGCGCAGGTGGGCCTTCCTGAAGAGCACTGTGTGCAGCGTTCTTCCTCCCGCAGCTGGCGGCTCTGGCTTTCGTCATATCTCAACCTCCCTACTGCAAAAGTTTCAAGCTCTGGTCTTTCCACACCATAGATCAAATTATGACATCCTGCTTAAAACCCTTTCCTACAATTCAACAACAACAAAAAGCAAACAACCCAGTTTAAAAAAATGGGAAAAGGAGTTAAATAGACATTTCTCCAAAGAAGATATGTAAATGGATAATCAGCATGTGAAATATGCTTAACACCTTAGCCATGAGGGAAATGCAAATCAAAACCGCAGTGAGATAGCACGTCACAGCCATAGAATAAAAAAAAAAATCAATCAATAACACATGTTGGCAAGGATGTGAAGTAATTGGAACTTTGGGCACTGGTGGAGGGAATGTAAAAAAGTGCAGCGCTCTGGAAAATAGTGTGGCAGTTCCTCAAAAATTAAAAATAGAATTACCACACACAAAAAAGAACTTTGTAATTATGTGTGATGATGGATGTTAACTAGACTTATTGTGATCATTTTGAGTCATTAAGTTGTACACCTGAAACTAATATATTATATGTCAGTTATATCTCAATTTTAAAAAATCTTAGCGAAATACAGACTAAAAAAAAAAAAAAAGATTACTGTGTGATCCAGCAATTCCATTTCTGGGTATATACTCAAAAGAATTGAAAGCAGGATCTCAAAAGGATGTTTGTATGCCAGTGTTCATAGCATTCACAATAGCCAAGAGGACACAGGTGCCTGGGTGGCTCACTCAGTTAAGCAGCCGACTTCAGCTCAGGTCCTGATCTCACACTCTGTGAGTTTGAGCCCCGTGACAGGCTCTGTGCTGACAGCTCAGAGCCTGGAGTCTGCTTTGGATTTGTGTCTCCTCTCTGTCTGCCTCTTCCCAGCTTGTGCACTCTCTCTCTCTCTAAAATTAACATTAAAAAAAAGTTTCACAGAATCCAAAAGGAGGAAGCAACCCAAATGTCCACTGGTTGATACATGGATAAACTAAATGTGTTATGTATATATATTGAATATGTAATATATATGCTGAATATTGGAATATTATTCAGTCTTAAAATGAAAGGAAATTCTGATTTTTTTTCAGAATTGTGGATGGTGTTCATTATGCTAAGTGAATAAGCCAATCACGAAAAGACAAACACTATATAATACCACTCAAAAGAGCTTCCTAGACTAGTCAAATTCATAGGGATGGAAAATAGACTGGTCATTGCCAGGAACTGGGAGGAGGGTGTAGGGCAAATTGTCCAATGGGTAAAGAGTTTCCACTTGGGAAGATCAAGAAGTTCCTGATAAATGTTCAACTCTGCAGTTCTGTGATGGCGGTTTTACTCAAAATAGATCTGAAAATTAATGTTGTTGAATTTTTTCTATTTAATCATACAAAATGCTGTCCAAATGCGTGGAAATATGAAATACATAACTGTAGTGTCTAAATAATATTTCAATCCAGTATATTTAGGTAACATGACTGCTGTGAATGATAAAGCATGCTAAAATGAATTATATTTCTTACCACTAATAAACATAATAGCTACATTTTTTAAAAAGCTCCATTTGTTTTGTTTTTTTATATTCCTCATATGCGTGAAATCATATGGTATTTGTCTTTCTCTGGCTCATTTCACTTAGCACTATGCTCTCTAGCTGTACTCATGTTGTTGCAAATGGTAAAATTTCATTCTGTTTTATGGCTGAATAATACTCCGTTGTGTATATTTACCACATCTTTATCCATTCATCTATCAGTGGACACTTGGGCTGCTTCCATAATTTGGCTATTGCAAATAATGCTGCAATAAACATAAGGGTGCATGTATCCCTTTGAATTAATGCTTTTGTATGGCGGGGGTGGGATGTGTAAATACCCAGTAGTGCAATTACTGGATCATGGAGTAGTTCTATGACTTTTTGAGGAAACTCCTTATTTCCACCAATTTGGCTGCACCGGTTTGCATTCCCACCAATAGTGCAAGAGAGTTCCTTTTCTCCACATCTTTCCCAACATTTGGTTCTTGTGTGTGTGTGTGTGTGTGTGTGTGTGTTTATTTTAGCCATTCTGACAGGCGTGAGGTGATATCTCATTGTAGTTTTGACTTGCATTTCCCTGATAATGAGTGATGTTTTCATATGTCTATTGGCTATCTGTGTGTCTTCTTTGGAGAAATGTCTGTTCATGTCTTCTGCCCATTTTTAATTGGATTATATAGGTTTTTGGGTGTTGAGTTTTGTAAGTTCTTTATATATTTTGGATACTAACCCTTTATCAGATATACCATTTGTAAATATCTCTTCCCATTCACTAGGGTGCCTTTTCATTTTGCTAATGGTTTCCATTGCTGTGCAGAAGCTTCTTATTTTGATGTAGTGTCAACAGATTATTTTTGCTTTTGCTTCCCTTGCCTCAGGAGACATATCTAGAAAAATGCTGCTGCCATCGATGTCAAAGAATCAACTACTGCCTGTGTGCTTTTCTAGGATTTTATGGGTTCAGGTCTCACATTTAGGTCTTTAACCAATTTTGAATTTATTATTGTGTATGGTGTAAGAAAGTGGTCCCATTTCACTCTTTTGCATGTGGCTGTCCGGTTTTCCCAACACCATTTGTTAAAGAGACAGTCTTTTTCCCATTGAATGTTCTTGCCTCCTTTGTTGAAGATTAATTGACCATGTAATCATGGCTTTGTTTCTGAGCTTTCTATCCTGTTCTATTGATCTATGTGTCTATTTTTGTGCCAGTATCATACTGTTTTGATTACTACAGCTTTGTAGTATAATTTGAAATCTGGAATTGTTTAACCGACTGAGCCACCCAGGCAGAAGAAATCTGGAATTGTGATACCTTCATCTTTGTTTTTCTTTTTCACGGTTGTTTTTCCTATTGGGGTCTTCTGTGGTTCCATGCAGATTTTAGGTTTATTTTTTTCTAGTTCTGTGAAAAATGCTGTTGGTGTTTTGATAGGAATTGCATTAAATCTGTAATGGCTTTGGGTAGGATGAACATTTTAACAATATTTATTCCTCTAACCCATGAGCATGGAAGATCTTTCCCTATGTTTGGGTCATCTTCAATTTTTTTCATCAGTGTTTTATACTTTTCAGAGTACAGGTCTTTCACCTCCTTGGTTACATTCCTAGGTAGTTTATTACTTTTAGTGCAATTGTAAATGGGATTCTTTTCCTAATTTCTCTTCCTGTGGATTCATTATTAGTGTATAGAAATGCAACAGATTTCGGTACACTGATTTTGTATCTTGTGACTTTAATGGATTCATTTATCAGTTCTAACAGTTTTTTGCTGGAGTCTTTAGGGTTTTCTATATAGAGTATCATGTCATCTGCAAATACTGAAAGTTTTACTTTCTCTTTCAAGTAGTGACAGTGAACACCCTTGTCTTGTTCCTGATCTAAGGGAAAAACTCTCAGTTTTGTCCCATTAAAGATGATGTTAGCTGTGGGATTTTTATATATGGCCTTTATTATATTGAGGTATTTTCCCTCTAAACATACTTTGTGGAGGGTTTTTATCATGAATAGATGTTGTACTTTGTCAAACACTTTTTCTGTATTTATTGAAAATACCCTATAGTTCTTATCCTTTTTCTTATTGATGTGATATAGCACATTGATTGATTTGTGAATATTGAACCATCCTTGCATCCCAGGAATAAATACCATTTGATTGTGGTAAATGATTTTTAATGTATTGTTGGGTTCTGGTTGCTAATATTTTGTTGAGGATTTCTGCATCTATGTTCACCAGAGATATTCACCTATGAAGCTCTTTTTTGTAACGTCTTATTCTGATTTTGGCATCAGAATAATTCAGACCTCATAAAATGACTTTGGAAGTTATCCTTCCTCTTTTGTTTTTTTGTAATAGTTTGAGAAGAGTAGTTACTAACTCTTCTTTAAATATTTGGTAGAATTCACCTGGGAAGCAATCTGGTCCTGGGCTCTTGTGTGTTCAGAGTGTTTGGATTATTGATTCAATTTCATTGCTGGTAATTGGTCTGTTCAAATTTTCTACTTTTTCCTGATTCAATTCTAGGAAATTTATCCATTTCTTCTATGTTGTTCAATTTGTTGGCATATAATTTTTCATAAATTATCTTAAAATACTTTGTATTTCTGTGGTGTCAGTTGTTACTTCTCTTCTATCATTTCTGATTTTGTTTATTTGAGTTCTCTATCTCTCTTTCTCTCTCTTTCTTTCTCTCTTTTTAAAATGAATCTGGCTTAGGCTTTGTCAATTTTACAGATATTTTCAAAGATACTGCTCCTGATTTCATTGACTTGTTCTATTGTTTTTTACTTTTTATTTCATTTATTTCTGCTCTGATCTTTATTATTTCCTTCCTTCTACTGGTTTTCAATTTTGTTTGTTCTTTTTCTAGATCCTTTAGGTATAAGATTAGATTGAAATTTTTCTTGCTTCTTTAGGTAGCTTGTATTGCTATAAACTTCCCTCGGAGACCAGCTTTTACTGCATCTCAAAGATTTTTGGACTGTTGTATTTTCATTTTCATTTGCTTCCATATAATTTTTTTTATTCCTTCTTTGATTTCTCCATTGATCTGCTCATTGTTTAGCAGCATGGTGTTTAACTTCCATGTGTTTGTGCTCTCCCCAGTTTTTTCCTTGTGGTGGACTTCTACTTTCGTAGCATTGTGGTCAGAAAAGATTCATGGTATGACTTCTATTGTTTTAAATTTGTTGAGACTTATTTTGTGGGCTAATACATGATCTATTCTAGAGAATGTACTGTGGCACTTGAAAATAATGTGTCTTCTGATGTTTTAAGATGGAATGTTTTGAATATACCTATTAAATCCATCTGGTCCAATGTGTCATTCAAAGCCACTATCTCCTAGTTGATTTTCTGTCTGGGTGATCTGTCCATTGACGTAAGTCATGTGTTAAAGTCCCCTACTATTACTGTATTACTATCAATTACTTCCTTTATGCTTGTTATTAACTGCTTTAAGTATCTGGGTGCTCCCATGTTTGTTGCATAAATATTTACAATTGTTATCTCTTCTTGTCGGATTGTCCTCTTAATCGTTATATAGTATCCTTTTTTGTCTCTTGTTACAGTCTTTGTGTTAAAGTCTATTTTGTCCAATATAAGTATCGCTTCTCTGGCTTTCTTTTCACAACCATTTGCATAATAAATTTTTCTCAATTCCTTCACTTTTAATCTGCATATGTCTTTAGATCTGAAATGAGCCTCTTGTAGGCAAAATATAGATGGGTCTTGGTTTTTTCTCTATTCTATCATCCTAGAGACATAACAATTTAAAATTTATATGTACTTAATAATAGAGTCTCAAAATATTAAAAAAACCTAACATTATAAATCTACAAAAAGAAATAGACAAATCCAAAATCATAATGAAAGAATTTAACACAAGTCTCTCAGTAATAAATTTTTAAAAAGCAGTTAAAATTCAGTGAAGAAATAGGCAATTTGAATAATATTATTATTAACACATTTGATCTAATGGACCCATATAGAACTCTGCACCCAATGAGAGCAGATTACACATTCTTTTCAAACATACTTAAAACATTTACAAAAAGGTCATGCTTACTTGAAATAGTATTAAACATAATTTCTGAAAATAGTGTAATTAACTTGGTAACTGATAATAAAAAGGTAATTTGAAAACCTCCATGTATTTGAAAATTAAGAATCCTATTCCTAAACAACCCAGTTCGCAAAAAGGGAATGACAAATGGAAATTAGAAATACTTAGAACAGAATAACAACAAAAATCCTACATATCAAAATTTGTACTTCTGTCAAAAAAGTCCTTAGGGTACTTAGAAAAAGATTTATAAGGTTTTGAATGGAGAAAGGCAGAAAATTAATTGAAATATTAATTAATAGGAAACATCCATTTCAAATATTAGGAAAAAAAGTAAAATAACCCAAAAAAGTAAAGAAAATAATATAGACTATAAATTAATAATATGTAAAGCAAGCATATAGTACATACAATAGAGAGATTTTTTTTCAGAAAAAAAAAAGCCGAAAGTTGGTTCTCTGAAATTATTAGTAGAGTTGAAAATCTTTGGTAAGACTGATCAAAAGAGAGAGAGAGAACACACACACACAAAGACTAAGAAAAAAAGAGAAACTTAGGATCCTATAGATAATAAAAATTATGATGAAATATTATGTCTACATATTTGAAAATTCAGATGAAATGGTTAAATTTCATTAAAAATACAAATTACCAAAATTTATACCAAAAGAAATGGAAAATCTGAATAGTCCTATAATTATTAAGAAATGCAGGGGTGCCTGGGTGGTGCAGCTGGTTGAGCAGTTGACTTTTTTTTTTTTAATGTTTTATTTATTTCTAGGAATGTTTTATTTATTTCTAGGAGAGAGAGAGAGACAGCGTGAGCAGGGGAGGGTCAGAGAGAGAGGGAGTGACAGACTCTGAAACAGGCTCCAGGCTCTGAGCTGGCAGTCAGCACAGAGCCCGACGCGAGGCTCGAACCCACGAACCGCGAGATCATGACCCAAGCGAAAGTCAGATGCTTAACCGACTAAGCCACCCAGGCGCCCCCAGCAGTTGACTCTTGATCTCAACTCAGATTTGATCTCGCAGTCTGTGGGTTCAAGCCCTATGTCAGGCTNGAAAGAAAGAAAGAAAGAAAGAAAGAAAGAAAGAAAGAAAGAAAGAAAGAAAGAAAGAAAGAAAGAAAGAAAGAAAAGGAAATGTAAATCTTCCAGGCCCAAATGGCTTCATTGGTGAATTCTGCCAAACATTTAAGGAAGAAATAATGTCAGTATTACAAAAATTCTTCCCTAGAATAAAAAAGAAAAGAAAAGAAAAGAAAACACAGCCCAGCTTGTGTATGAAGGCAGTCTAACTTTAATACTAGAACTTCACAAAGAGAGAGAAATAAAAATTACAAGCCAATCACTTTCATGAAAAAAAACACAAAAATTCTAAACAAAATATTAGCCAACCAAATCCAACAATATATGAAGAGGATAATGCATTATGATCAAATCTGGCCTATTCTAGGAAAGACAGTTGGTTTAACATTAGAAAATCAATTAGTGATATTCACCACATTGTAATGAATTGAAAGAGAAAAAAGAAATAACAGTTATAGTCATACCAAAAGCCATGAAAAACTTATGTATTAAATGGGACAAAAAGTGGGGGTGCCTAGGTGTCTCAGTTGGTTGAACATCTGACTTTGGTTTAGGTCATGATCTCATGGTTTGTGAGTTCAAGCCCTGTGCTGGGCTCTGTGCTGACAGCTCAGAGCCTAGAGCCTGCTTCAGATTCTGTGTCTCCCTCTTTCTCAGCCCCTCCTGAGCTCATGCTCTGTCTCTGTCTCCCAAAAGTGAATAAATATTTTTTTTAAAAAGGACAAAGAGTGAGCAAGTAGAAATCTATAAATAAGGATAAAGGAACTCCTAAATAATGGCAAAAACATGATTAACTCCTAAATAATGGCAAAAACATGATAAATAAGGATAAAGGAACTCCTAAATAATGGCAAAAACATGATTAACTCCTAAATAATGGCAAAAACATGATTAATAAATATTGGAAGATTAAGTATGGGATAGGTGTCACTGCCAATCTAAATCCCAACATATATTTCGGTGGAGCTTGTCAAGTGATTTTAAAATTTGTGGGACGTGTACAGAGACAAGACATCCAGGTCACACTTTTTTTTTTTTACATTCTTTTTTTTTAATAGTTTATTGTCATGTCGGTTTCCATACAACACCCAGTGCTCGTCCCCACAAGTGCCCTCCTCCATGTCCATCACCCCCTTCCCCCCCCCCCACATCCATCAGCCCTCAGTTTGTTCTCAACATTCAAGAGTCTCTCACGGTTTGCCTCCCTCCCTCTCCTCCCCCTGTTTCCCCCTTCTTCTCCCTTCTTCTCCATGGTCCTCCATTAAGTTCCTCCTAATCCTCCTATATGTGCAAACGTATGGTATTTGTCCTTCTCTGCCTGACTTATTTCTCTCAGCATAACACCCTCAAGGTCCATCCATGTTGCTACACATGGCCAGATTTCATTGTTTCTCATTGCATTGTAGTATTCCATGGTATAGATAAACCACATCTTCTTGATCCATTCGTCC